>NC_135536.1:197876610-198063277 GCF_045843805.1 Urocitellus parryii | reverse complement strand
CCCTGGTCCCCCTCTCTCCTCCTCTCCCCACTCCCCTCCTCTCCTCCCTGCTCCTCCCTGGTCCCCCTCTCTCCTCCTCTCCCCACTCTCCTCCTCTCCTCCCTGCTCCTCCCTGGTCCCCCTCTCTCCTCCTCTCCCCACTCTCCTCCTCTCCTCCCTGCTCCTCCCTGGTCCCCTTCTCTCCTCCTCTCCTCACACTCCCTCCTCTCCTCCCTGCTCCTCCCATGGTCCCCCTCTCTCCTCCTCTCCCCCACTCTCCTCCTCTCCTCCCTGCTCCTCCCTGGTCCCCCTCTCTCCTCCTCTCCCCACTCTCCTCCTCTCCTCCCTGCTCCTCCCTGGTCCCCCTCTCTCCTCCTCTCCCCACTCTCCTCCTCTCCTCCCTGCTCCTCCCTGGTCCCCCTCTCTCCTCCTCTCCCCACTCTCCTCCTCTCCTCCCTGCTCCTCCCTGGTCCTCCTCTCTCCTCCTCTACCCACTCTCCTCCTCTCCTCCCTGCTCCTCCCTGGTCCCCCCTCTCTCCTCCTCTCCCCACTCTCCTCCTCTCCTCCCTGCTCCTCCCTGGTCCCCCACTCTCCTCCTCTCCCCACTCTCCTCCTCTCCTCCCTGCTCCTCCCTGGTCCCCACTCTCCTCCTCTCCCCACTCTCCTCCTCTCCTCCCTGCTCCTCCCTGGTCCCCCACTCTCCTCCTCTCCCCACTCTCCTCCTCTCCTCCCTGCTCCTCCCTGTCCCCCTCTCTCCTCCTCTCCCCACTCTCCTCCTCTCCTCCTGCTCTTCCCTGGTCCCCCACTCTCCTCCTCTCCCCACTCTCCTCCTCTCCTCCCTGCTCCTCCCTGGTCCCCCTCTCTCCTCCTCTCCCCACTCTCCTCCTCTCCTCCCTGCTCCTCCCTGGTCCCCCTCTCTCCTCCTCTCCCCACTCTCCTCCTCTCCTCCCTACTCCTTCCTGGTCCCCACTCTCCTCCTCTCCTCCCTGCTCCTCCCTGGTCCCCCACTCTCCTCCTCTCCTCCCTGCTCCTCCCTGGTCCCCCTCTCTCCTCCTCTCCCCCACTTTCCTCCTATACTCCGTGCTCCTCCCTGGTCCCCCTCTCTCCTCCTCTTCCCCACTCTCCTCCTCTCCTCCCTGCTCCTCCCTGGTCCCCCTCTCTCCTCCTCTCCCCACTCCCCTCCTCTCCTCCCTACTCCTCCCTGTCCCCCTCTCTCCTCCTCTCCCCCACCCTCCTCCTCTCCTCCCTGCTCCTCCCTGGTCCCCTCTCTCCTCCTCTCCCCACTCTCCTCCTCTCCTCCCTGCCTCTCCCTGGTCCCCCACTCTCTTCTCCCCACTCTCCTCCTCTCCTCCCTGCTCCTCCCTGGTCCCCCTCTCTCCTCCTCTCCCCACTCCCCTCCTCTCCTCCCTACTCCTCCCTGTCCCCCTCTCTCCTCCTCTCCCCACTCTCCTCCTCTCCTCCCTGCTCCTCCCTGTCCCCCTCTCTCCTCCTCTCCCCACTCTCCTCCTCTCCTCCCTGCCTCTCCCTGGTCCCCCACTCTCTTCTCCCCACTCTCCTCCTCTCCTCCTGCTCCTCCCTGGTCCCCCTCTCTCCTCCTCTCCCCACTCCCCTCCTCTCCTCCCTACTCCTCCCTGTCCCCCTCTCTCCTCCTCTCCCCCACCCTCCTCCTCTCCTCCCTGCTCCTCCCTGGTCCCCCCTCTCTCCTCCTCTCCCCACTCTCCTCCTCTCCTCCCTGCTCCTCCCTGGTCCCCCACTCTCTTCTCCCCACTCTCCTCCTCTCCTCCCTGCTCCTCCATGGTCCCCCTCTCTCCTCCTCTCCGCCACTCTCCTCCTCTCCTCCCTGCTGCTCCCTGGTCCCCCTGTCTCCTCCTCTCCCCACTCTCCTCCACTCCTCCCTGCTCCTCCCTGGAACCCCACTCTGCTCCTCTTCCCCACGCTCCTCCTCTCCTCCCTGCTCCTCCCTGGTCCCCCACTCTCTCCTCTCCTCCCTGCTCCTCCCTGGTCCCCCACTCCCCTCCTCTCCTCCCTGCTCCTCCCTGGTCCCCTTCTCTCCTCCTCTCCTCACTCTCCTCCTCTCCTCCCTGCTCCTCCCTGGTCCCCCTCTCTCCTCCTCTCCCCCACTCTCCTCCTCTCCTCCCTGCTCCTCCCTGTCCCCCTCTCTCCTCCTCTCCCCACTCTCCTCCTCTCCTCCCTGCTCCTCCCTGTCCCCCTCTCTCCTCCTCTCTCCACTCTCCTCCTCTCCTCCCTGCTCCTCCCCTGGTCCCCCTCTCACCTCCTCTCCCCACTCTCCTCCTCTCCTCCCTGCTCCTCCCTGTCCCCCTCTCTCCTCCTCTCCCCCACTCTCCTCCTTTCCTCCCTGCTCCTCCCTGTCCCCCCTCTCTCCTCCTCTCCCCACTCTCCTCCTCTCCTCCCTGGTCCCCTTCTCTCCTCCTCTCCTCACTCTCCTCCTCTCCTCCCTGCTCCTCCTGGTCCCCCTCTCTCCTCCTCTCCTCACTCTCCTCCTCTCCTCCCTGCTCCTCCATGGTCCCCCTCTCTCCCTCCTCTCCCCCACTCTCCTCCTCTCCTCCCTTCTCCTCCCTGTCCCCCTCTCTCCTCCTCTCCCCACTCTCCTCCTCTCCTCCCTGCTCCTCCCTGTCCCCCTCTCTCCTCCTCTCCCCACTCTCCTCCTCTCCTCCCTGCTCCTCCCTGTCCCCCTCTCTCCTCCTCTCCCCACTCTCCTCTTCTCCTCCCTGCTCCTCCCTGGTCCCCCTCTCTCCTCCTCTCCCCACTCCCCTCCTCTCCTCCCTGCTCCTCCCTGGTCCCCCTCTCTCCTCCTCTCCCCACTCTCCTCCTCTCCTCCCTGCTCCTCCCTGGTCCCCTCTCTCCTCCTCTCCCCACTCTCCTCCTCTCCTCCCTGCTCCTCCCTGGTCCCCTTCTCTCCTCCTCTCCTCACTCTCCTCCTCTCCTCCCTGCTCCTCCATGGTCCCCCTCTCTCCTCCTCTCCCCCACTCTCCTCCTCTCCTCCCTGCTCCTCCCTGTACCCCTCTCTCCTCCTCTCCCCACTCTCCTCCTCTCCTCCCTGCTCCTCCCTGTCCCCCTCTCTCCTCCTCTCCCCACTCTCCTCCTCTCCTCCCTGCTCCTCCCTTTCTCCCTCTCTCCTCCTCTCCTCACTCTCCTCCTCTCCTCCCTGCTCCTCCCTTTCTCCCTCTCTCCTCCTCTCCCCACACTCCTCCTCTCCTCCCTGCTCCTCCCTGTCCCCCTCTCTCCTCCTCTCCTCACTCTCCTCCTCTCCTCCCTGCTCCTCCCTTTCTCCCTCTCTCCTCCTCTCCCCACTCTCCTCCTCTCCTCCCTGCTCCTCCCTGTCCCCCTCTCTCCTCCTCTCTCCACTCTCCTCCTCTCCTCCCTGCTCCTCCCTGTCCCCCTCTCTCCTCCTCTCCCCACTCTCCTCCTCTCCTCACTGCTCCTCCCTTTCTGCCTCTCTCCTCCTCTCCTCACTCTCCTCCTCTCCTCCCTGCTCCTCCCTGTCCCCCTCTCTCCTCTTCTCCCCACTCTCCTCCTCTCCTCCCTGCTCCTCCCTGTCCCCCTCTCTCCTCCTCTCCCCACTCTCCTCCTCTCCTCCTGCTCCTCCCTGTCCCCCTCTCTCCTCCTCTCCCCACTCTCCTCCTCTCCTCCCTGGTCTCCTTCTCTCCTCCTCTCCTCACTCTCCTCCTCTCCTCCCTGCTCCTCCCTGGTCCCCCTCTCTCCTCCTCTCCCCCACTCTCCTCCCTCTCCTCCCTGCTCCTCCCTGTCCCCCTCTCTCCTCCTCTCCCCACTCTCCTCCTCTCCTCCCTGCTCCTCCCTGGTCCCCCACTCTCCTCCTCTCCCCACTCTCCTCTCTCCCTCCCTGCTCCTCCCTGGTCCCCCACTCTCCTCCTCTCCCCACTCTCCTCCTCTCCTCCCTGCTCCTCCCTGTCCCCCTCTCTCCTCCTCTCCCACTCTCCTCCTCTCCTCCCTGCTCCTCCCTGGTCCCCCACTCTCCTCCTCTCCCCACTCTCCTCCACTCCTCCCTGCTCCTCCCTGGTCCCCCTCTCTCCTCCTCTCCCCACTCTCCTCCTCTCCTCCCTGCTCCTCCCTGGTCCCCCTCTCTCCTCCTCTCCCCACTCTCCTCCTCTCCTCCCTACTCCTTCCTGGTCCCCCA
The DNA here is from genome assembly GCF_045843805.1 of Urocitellus parryii. Lineage (NCBI taxonomy): Eukaryota > Metazoa > Chordata > Mammalia > Rodentia > Sciuridae > Urocitellus > Urocitellus parryii. The sequence continues at coordinate 198,059,142 of NC_135536.1, read as the reverse complement.
CTCTCCTCCTCTCCTCCCTGCTCCTCCCTGGTCACCCACTCTCCTCCTCTCCTCCCTGCTCCTCCCTGGTCCCCCTCTCTCCTCCTCTCCCCACTTTCCTCCTATCCTCCCTGCTCCTCCCTGGTCCCCCTCTCTCCTCCTCTTCCCCACTCTCCTCCTCTCCTCCCTGCTCCTCCCTGGTCCCCCTCTCTCCTCCTCTCCCCACTCCCCTCCTCTCCTCCCTACTCCTCCCTGTCCCCCTCTCTCCTCCTCTCCCCCACCCTCCTCCTCTCCTCCCTGCTCCTCCCTGGTCCCCCACTCTCTTCTCCCGACTCTCCTCCTCTCCTCCCTGCTCCTCCATGGTCCCCCTCTCTCCTCCTCTCCCCCACTCTCCTCCTCTCCTCCCTGCTGCTCCCTGGTCCCCCTGTCTCCTCCTCTCCCCACTCTCCTCCACTCCTCCCTGCTCCTCCCTGGACCCGCACTCTGCTCCTCTTCCCCACGCTCCTCCTCTCCTCCCTGCTCCTCCCTGGTCCCCCCACTCTCTCCTCTCCTCCCTGCTCCTCCCTGGTCCCCCACTCCCCTCCTCTCCTCCCTGCTCCTCCCTGGTCCCCCTCTCTCCTCCTCTCCTCACTCTCCTCCTCTCCTCCCTGCTCCTCCTTGGTCCCCCTCTCTCCTCCTCTCCCCACTCTCCTCCTCTCCTCCCTGCTCCTCCCTGTCCCCCTCTCTCCTCTTCTCCCCACTCTCCTCCTCTCCTCCCTGCTCCTCCCTGTCCCCCTCTCTCCTCCTCTCCCCACTCTCCTCCTCTCCTCCCTGCTCCTCCCTGTCCCCCTCTCTCCTCCTCTCCCCACTCTCCTCCTCTCCTCCCTGGTCTCCTTCTCTCCTCCTCTCCTCACTCTCCTCCTCTCCTCCCTGCTCCTCCCTGGTCCCCCCTCTCTCCTCCTCTCCCCCACTCTCCTCCTCTCCTCCCTGCTCCTCCCTGTCCCCCTCTCTCCTCCTCTCCCCACTCTCCTCCTCTCCTCCCTGCTCCTCCCTGGTCCCCCACTCTCCTCCTCTCCCCACTCTCCTCCTCTCCTCCCTGCTCCTCCCTGGTCCCCCACTCTCCTCCTCTCCCCACTCTCCTCCTCTCCTCCCTGCTCCTCCCTGTCCCCCTCTCTCCTCCTCTCCCCACTCTCCTCCTCTCCTCCCTGCTCCTCCCTGGTCCCCCACTCTCCTCCTCTCCCCACTCTCCTCCTCTCCTCCCTGCTCCTCCCTGGTCCCCCTCTCCTCCTCTCCCCACTCTCCTCCTCTCCTCCCTGCTCCTCCCTGGTCCCCCTCTCTCCTCCTCTCCCCACTCTCCTCCTCTCCTCCCTACTCCTTCCTGGTCCCCCACTCTCCTCCTCTCCTCCCTGCTCCTCCCTGGTCCCCCACTCTCCTCCTCTCCCCACTCTCCTCCTCTCCTCCCTGCTCCTCCCTGGTCCCCCTCTCTCCTCCTCTCCCCACTCTCCTCCTCTCCTCCCTGCTCCTCCCTGGTCCCCCTCTCTCCTCCTCTCCCCACTCCCCTCCTCTCCTCCCTACTCCTCCCTGTCCCCCTCTCTCCTCCTCTCCCCCACCCTCCTCCTCTCCTCCCTGCTCCTCCCTGGTCCCCCACTCTCTCTCTCCGACTCTCCTCCTCTCCTCCCTGCTCCTCCATGGTCCCCCTCTCTCCTCCTCTCCCCCACTCTCCTCCTCTCCTCCCTGCTGCTCCCTGGTCCCCCTGTCTCCTCCTCTCCCCACTCTCCTCCACTCCTCCCTGCTCCTCCCTGGACCCCCACTCTGCTCCTCTTCCCCACGCTCCTCCTCTCCTCCCTGCTCCTCCCTGGTCCCCCACTCTCTCCTCTCCTCCCTGCTCCTCCCTGGTCCCCCACTCCCCTCCTCTCCTCCCTGCTCCTCCCTGGTCCCCTTCTCTCCTCCTCTCCTCACTCTCCTCCTCTCCTCCCTGCTCCTCCCTGGTCCCCCTCTTTCCTCCTCTCCCCCACTCTCCTCCTCTCCTCCCTGCTCCTCCCTGTCCCCCTCTCTCCTCCCTCTCCCCACTCTCCTCCTCTCCTCCCTGCTCCTCCCTGTCCCCCTCTCTCCTCCTCTCTCCACTCTCCTCCTCTCCTCCCTGCTCCTCCCTGGTCCCCCTCTCTCGTCCTCTCCCCACTCTCCTCCTCTCCTCCCTGCTCCTCCCTGTCCCCCTCTCTCCTCCTCTCCCCCACTCTCCTCCTTTCCTCCCTGCTCCTCCCTGTCCCCCTCTCTCCTCCTCTCCCCACTCTCCTCCTCTCCTCCCTGGTCCCCTTCTCTCCTCCTCTCCTCACTCTCCTCCTCTCCTCCCTGCTCCTCCCTGGTCCCCCTCTCTCCTCCTCTCCTCACTCTCCTCCTCTCCTCCCTGCTCCTCCCTGGTCCCCTCTCTCCTCCTCTCCCCCACTCTCCTCCTCTCCTCCCTTCTCCTCCCTGTCCCCCTCTCTCCTCCTCTCCCCACTCTCCTCCTCTCCTCCCTGCTCCTCCCTGTCCCCCTCTCTCCTCCTCTCCCCACTCTCCTCCTCTCCTCCCTGCTCCTCCCTGTCCCCTCTCTCCTCCTCTCCCCACTCTCCTCCTCTCCTCCCTGCTCCTCCCTGGTCCCCCTCTCTCCTCCTCTCCCCACTCCCTCCTCTCCTCCTGCTCCTCCCTGGTCCCCCTCTCTCCTCCTCTCCCCACTCTCCTCCTCTCCTCCCTGCTCCTCCCTGGTCCCCCTCTCTCCTCCTCTCCTCACTCTCCTCCTCTCCTCCCTGCTCCTCCCTGGTCCCCCTCTCTCCTCCTCTCTCCACTCTCCTCCTCTCCTCTCTGCTCCTCCCTTTCTCCCTCTCTCCTCCTCTCCCCACTCTCCTCCTCTCCTCCCTGCTCCTCCCTTTCTCCCTCTCTCCTCCTCTCCCCACTCTCCTCCTCTCCTCCCTGCTCCTCCCTGTCCCCCTCTCTCCTCTTCTCCCCACTCTCCTCCTCTCCTCCCTGCTCCTCCCTGTCCCCCTCTCTCCTCCTCTCCCCACTCTCCTCCTCTCCTCCCTGCTCCTCCCTGTCCCCCTCTCTCCTCCTCTCCCCACTCTCCTCCTCTCCTCCCTGGTCTCCTTCTCTCCTCCTCTCCTCACTCTCCTCCTCTCCTCCCTGCTCCTCCCTGGTCCCCCTCTCTCCTCCTCTCCCCCACTCTCCTCCTCTCCTCCCTGCTCCTCCCTGTCCCCCTCTCTCCTCCTCTCCCCACTCTCCTCCTCTCCTCCCTGCTCCTCCCTTCTCCCCTCTCTCCTCCTCTCCTCACTCTCCTCCTCTCCTCCCTGCTCCTCCCTGTCCCCCTCTCTCCTCCTCTCCCCACTCTCCTCCTCTCCTCCCTGCTCCTCCCTGTCCCCCTCTCTCCTCCTCTCTCCACTCTCCTCCTCTCCTCCCTGCTCCTCCTGTCCCCCTCTCTCCTCCTCTCCCCACTCTCCTCCTCTCCTCCCTGCTCCTCCTTCTCCCTCTCTCCCTCCTCTCCTCCCTCTCCTCCTCCTCCCTGCTCCTCCCTGTCCCCCTCTCTCCTCCTCTCCCCACTCTCCTCCTCTCCTCCCTGCTCCTCCCTGTCCCCCTCTCTCCTCCTCTCCCACTCTCCTCCTCTCCTCCCTGGTCTCCTCTCTCCTCCTCTCCTCATTCTCCTCCTCTCCTCCCTGCTCCTCCCTGGTCCCCTCTCCTCCTCTCCCCCACTCTCCTCCTCTCCTCCCTGCTCCTCCCTGTCCCCCTCTCTCCTCCTCTCCCCCAGTCTCCTCCTCTCCTCCCTGCTCCTCCCTGTCCCCCTCTCTCCTCCTCTCCCCCACTCTCCTCCTCTCCTCCCTGCTCCTCCCTGTCCCCCTCTCTCCTCCTCTCCCCACTCTCCTCCTCTCCTCCCTGCTCCTCCTGTCCCCCTCTCTCCTCTCTCCCCACTCTCCTCCTCTCCTCCCTGCTCCTCCCTGTCCCCCTCTCTCCTCCTCTCCCCACTCTCCCTCCTCTCTCCCCTGCTCCTCCTGTCCCCCTCTCTCCTCTCCCCACTCTCCTCCTCTCCTCCCTGCTCCTCCCTGTCCCCCTCTCTCCTCCTCTCCCCACTCTCCTCCTCTCCTCCCTGCTCCTCCTGGTCCCCCTCTCTCCTCCTCTCCTCACTCTCCTCCTCTCCTCCCTGCTCCTCCCTGGTCCCCCTCTCTCCTCCTCTCCCCCACTCTCTGCGTGTCCTTCCCTTGCTCTCTCCCGTCCTCCGCAGTCTCCACCCATGCCTGAGTCTAGGCTGGGATCTGGTGTCTGGGCTCCTGTCCTCATGTGGCCACCTCCTGTGGCTGGTTGGGATGCCCTGGTCTCTTTCTCTCTGTAGGAGAGACTGAAACAGGGTTGAATGTCAGGTGCCTGAGATGACCCCAGGAAGAGGGTGGGTCGGGCAGGGGAGGGAGGAGGGCCCGTGCAGGGCAAGGCTGGTGCCCCACTGAGTGGTCACCCTCAGCAGAGGAGGAGGCCGGGCGTGGATCTCTTCCACTCCTTTCTGCAGAGGGGCGTGCGTTCCTCTGGGGTGCTGCGTGTGCTGGAGCTGGGGGTTCTTGCCTTCCTCCCCAAGAGCCGGCTCCAACTGCTGACTGGTGCTCAGCAGCTGTGGGGGAGGACAGGGTGGCTGAGCGAGGTCCTGCCCCAGGCCCGAGTAGTAAGGGCTTCTGGGCCCAGCCGGGCTTTCCTGGGCTCCCGTGGTTCTGCTGGCCACCTCACTCGCCGGGCCAGGCAGCCCAGGCAGCAAGGCCCTGTGGGTGAGAGGGCCGGTGTGTGCTGCAGGTCACGTGCTCATGGTGTGTGAGTGTGCCCTGGCGTGTGCATACGAGCATGCGACACTCACCTGCACTCCACGTCCCCCTTGTGTCCACAGGAGATTGTGCACTAGTGTCCCACTCGTGCTGTGCGAGCGTAGCGAGTGCACAGTCATCCTCTGCCTGCTGTGCCTGTGTGTGCTGCGAGGCCCTGGGAGGGGCAGGTGCTGGACGGCCTCCTGGCCACCTGGTGCTGTCTGCTGTCCACCCCGCTGGCCCCTGCCTCGCCTCCTGCCCCGCCTTGGCGGGCTCTCTGATGGGTGGTGTTCCTTTCATCAATCCAGCCTGGACGTGGTTTCCATGGTGTTCTGCTAAGAACTGGGTTCAGATCATAATTGCAGGGAGCTGCGAGGGAGGGGAGGGGCTCTGTTATGTTTCCTTCCAGTGTGTTCCAGACGTCGAGGACTCTCCCAAGCCCGTCCCGTTGCCTAGCAGTGGTGTGAGCCCGCCCACTCCTCTGTCCAGGTCCTGGAACAGGGCTGAGTTCAGGAGACCTGCCGGCTGGGAGGGCTCGGCCAGGGCTCTCACCTTGGTGGCTGGCCCGGAGGGTGGTCGGGTCAGGGCTGCCTGCCCTCTGTCCCTCAACCTCCCTCTCACGGCTGGCTGGAATGTTGCCGTGAGTCTCCTTCCTCTGACACCCTGGTCAGCGTGCCTCTGAGGTCAGTGTGGGGGCCAGCTCCCCAGGCCTCTGAGGGAGTGGGCCTGAGGGCCTTTGCACAGAGCTCTGGAGCCTCACGGCTGCGGCTCTGCCTCTCAGGAAAGGGCCGGCCCCTTTGAGGGCACCTGCCCCAGGAGCACTGGCTGGGGAGTGGGTGTTGGAGGAACGTGGGGGGCTGGGGAGCTGAGGGGGGTGCTCCCCACTGCAGAGGCCGGGCTGGACTGGGAGGCTGACCTTCAGCAGGCTCCTGTGGATCTGGTGCTGACCAGTCCCCCGACCACCAGGGACACTGGGCGGAGGAGTCCTGGAGGCCTGCAGTCTGGACGACCTCCTTGCTGCCCCACAGAAGGCAGCACTTGGCTGTGGACAAGGCCCTGCCTCTGTCTGAGGGCCTGGGGATGCGAGTGTGTATGAGTGTGTATGAGTGTGTGTGAGCATGAGTGTGTGTGAATGTGTGTGTGAGCATGTATGAGCATGTGTGTGAGTGTGTATGAGTGTGAATGAGCATGTGTGAGTGTGGCTACCTGAACCACTGGGGACTCATGCAGGTGGACAGGACCCATGCCCCTCTGTCCCTGGTGCGTGGCCCACGCTCGGGAGAAGCCACTCCTTCCTGGCTCCCTGGAGACTGGGGTGGAGCAGAGACCTGGCAGGTCAAAAGTCGTGGGGGCTCCTGCGCTGGGCAGAGAACCTGGTGAGGGAAAGCAGACCGTGGACGGCAGGGAGGCCAGGCAGGCGGTCAGCGCCAGGTCCTGGAGGCAGGGGAGCTGGCGGGTTTCTGTGGGCCTCCCGTCAGCAGTCTTCTGCTGTCGCTCTGGTCTGAGCACAGCCGTTGGGCTGAGCTGCACGGCTCGTGGGGTCCGCAGCCCCTCACTGCGGCCAGACCTTGGCCTTGCTCCTGTCTGTGCCCAGCGTCTTATTTTAAGGAGAATCCTACTTGCTAAACCCAGGGGTTTGTTATATTTCACCCATTTTTTTTGTGGTGTTGGGGATCAAGCCCAGAGCCTGCTGGGCCAAGGCTCTGTCCCTCACCTACACCCCCAGACCCAGTAATTCTACCTTAAAACACGTAACCAGAGTTCTAGAAGGCACTTTGTTGGCTGTGCGCGGGGAATTTCTGCAGAGAACAGTGGAGGCTGCTCAGGAGCTGGGGAGGGGGCGGGGGGCTCTGTGCTCACCCTGGCAGGTCCCCAGCCGAGTCCTCAGCCCACGCGTCTTGGTGAGAATGCCAAGCAGGACTCTGCCCGTGCCATCGCCGTGGGAACGAGTGAGTGAGAGGGGCTGTGCGCGGAGGCCCTCAACAGAAAAGTCCAACCTGGGGTCCACAGGGTCCTTTATTGAGATAGGGGGGCTTCTTCAACTGCAGAGTGGTGGGGTGGGGACATTCCGAGGGACACTGGAGTTACACAGTGGGTTTTGCCATCAACACTGGGCTCATGGGACTCTGGTCTCTGTGGGAGACATGCCCACAGCACTCAGGGCTGGGATCCCATCAGTGTCACGGGCGTGTGTGGCCCTGCATGGACACGTGCCCACCCACGTTCAGCACTCAGGACTGCGACGATGGCCTAGCCAGACACTGGTCGCAGCCCAGACCCTCCAGGCAGACCCGCCTCCAGTGCTCTGGTGGACTGGGCCTGATCTCAGGGTGTGTCCTCCTGCCTCCAGGACAGTCCCAGCAGTCTGAGGAGGGATGGCCAGGCCTGCTCCTGGACAGGAGTCTGAGGCTCAGAGGAGTCATGCCAACACCTGGAGTCCAGGAGGGGCCTCTGGGTGGACTGTGTGAGTGCTCAGATGTCTGGTGCCAGCGCCCAGCCTCACCCACCACTGCCTAGGGTGGTGCTGCCCTGGCCTCCAGAACCCCTGGGTGGGCAGGGCAGACCCTGTGGTGGGCACTGGGGTGAAGGAGCAGATGGGCCTGACTTGCCTAGGCCTGCCCTTGGTGACCTAAAAGGTCATGTGGCTTACAGAGGGATTTCGTGGGGTCCAAAGAGCACTCCAGTTGATAGCAGAGTGGCCTGAACCGGGTGGCCACAGCGGGATCCCTGTGTCCCAAGACAGTGCTGCTTTGCAGCCTGTCTGCCCATCCACCTGTTCCCCTCCTGGGCCAGGGGACCCAAGACGGCAGAAGCTACTTTTAAACGGGCTCAGTCTTGCTTCCTGGCACTTGGCACCCGCTGGTCCAGGCAGCTCATCTTGGGATCTGTCTCAGGGGCTCAGAACCTTCTCGGCAGGGGGCCTGGGCAGGTTCTGTCCTGTTTGGAGACAGCTCCTAGAGACCAGGGAGGCGCCCGCTGGCAGGCTCTTCCAGGCGCCAGAGCCTGGGGCCAGGGCTGCTGCCTGGCAGCTGGTGACAGATGAACCCGTGTCTCAGCCGCGGGCTGCTGGCCAGCAGGGTGCCTGGAGCGGGCTCCTGACCTGCGGCCAGCCCTGGGCACCTGGCACCTGACACAGGACATGGTCCCAGCAGCCCTGGCCCATGCCCTCCCACTGCTTAGGCCACCCCCTGCCCCCAAAGCCATCCCAGGCTGCTGCCTGCGGGTCCTCAGCCGGCTCAGTCCGAGACTCAAGGCTCAGAGTGCGCTGAATGACCCAGGACACCTGGGGGGAGGCAGACACCCCCGATCTGCAATTCCCTCTGCACCTGAGGGGTCTTGGCCCCTCCTGCACGATGTCCCTGCGGGGCCCCCAGGGAAAGGTCGGGCCAGCAGGAGGGGAGGCCCTGGGCTGGAGCGTCCAGGCTGGCTCTTTATGGACGTATCAGTTGGAGCCTGAGCTTCTTCTGGGGTCACCAGGGTGAGGGCAAGTAGGAGGGGTCCCTCACACCCAGCATGGTCCCCAGGCCTGAAGGAGAGTGTCAGGGTCTGGGTGTGAGGCCCAGGCTGCGGCACTTACTGGACCTTGAACTGGACTCACCCTGAACCAGAGTGAGGGAGGCCAGGATGGAGCCCATGCCGGGCTGGGTGGCCTCTCCTGGCTGTCCACCCCTGGGGTGGGCGGTGGCCTCTCCTGGCTGTCCACCCCTGGGGTGGGCGGTGGCCTCTCCTGGCTGTCCACCCCTGGGGTGGGCGGTGGCCTCTCCTGGCTGTTCACCCCTGGGGTGGGCGGTGGCCTCTCCTGGCTGTCCACCCCTGGGGTGGGCGGTGGCTGGGGTCCTGTGGTGAGACCTAGTGCGTGCACTGAAGCGCCCTAGGGAGACACAGCCCAGCTGTCCAGGCCAGCCCCGGGGGCTCCCTTCATGTCCTTTCTGGCCATCCATTAACCTGGGGACAAAGAAGCTGCCCCCCACTGAGCACTGGCTGTCCAGTGAAAGGCTGATTTTGGATCTGGGAGGTGAACAAAGTCTCCACCTGGCTTTTAAAGGCAGGGGATGAAGAAGCGGGGACAGGGTGGGGGAAAGAAGCCTCTGTGGTGGGGGTGCTGGGCCCAGGCCCAGGCGAGCTGGCCGCTGGCCGGACCCTGGAGGCCCTGGGTGGGGCTGCCGCCTGCTCCCAGCCTCCTTAGGCCTCGAAGCTCCCGCTGGACCCTAGTACAGCGTCTCCCGGGTGGCGCTGCTGGAGTAGGCGTGGTTGCTGGACACACTGTTGGGCTTCCTGGAGAAGGTTGGCCTCTTCCTCCCGCGCCGCCATGTGGGACAGAGGCAGGCCAGGGTGGACAGGAAGATCTGACGGAAGTTGGCGGAGACCAGGTTGTAGAGGATGGGGTTGATGGTGGAGCTGACGTAGAAGAGTGCGTTGGTCAGCATGAAGAAGTAGTGGTAGAAGTCGTAGAGGAACCTGGGGGCGAGAGGCGCTCAGACCCCGCCGCCCGCGGGCAAGGCGTGGCCAGCGCAGCCGCGCTGTTCTGCATGGACGCCTGGTCATAGGCCTGGGTCTGGCTCCTGCACTCCTGCCTGGACCTGGCCTCTTCAGGAGGGCTCCGTTTATCCTGGTCCTCACCTCTCCTGCAGCCCACCTGGACTGTCCTGTAGCCCAGCACCCAAGGCCTGGCTGACCCCCGCCTAACTTGCAGCCTGGCCAGGACGGCTCACCTCAGCTCACCTGCCCACCCCCCGGGCGTCTCACTCCCCGCCGGGTGGGAGTTTCAGCAGCCTTTCCCGGGCCTGGCCTCTCCTCCCTGCTCTGTCCCGCCCCAGGCATGCTGACCCAGGGGTGCCCATCAGGCTGAAGGACCTGTCACCAGCAGACCTGGCAGCCCTGACGTGCATGGGACAGTGTACGCTGCAGCGTGGCAGTGGCCTCAGGAAGGCCTGCTGGCGGGTGTGTGGCTCAGGACCTCACCACCGCCGGGTGGGAGGCTCTCTGCACCTTAACTCTCTGTACACGTAGGGAGTATGCCACGCACCTTCTCCTGCATCTGGAGCCCAGAGCGCTGCTGCCTGCCAGATAGCGGGCACCTCGTGTGCCTCCGTGACCAGTCCCTGGAGAACCAGGTGTCGGGATGCCTGCAGGTTTCCCAGGTGACTGGCCTCTGGGAGCTAAGCGTGTCTGCCTCCCCCTGATTCCTGCTCCTGTGTCCACAATTATTAGCTGTGACAAGTCACAGCCCCGACTGTGACTCCATTGGGTCCCTGGGTGCAGCCCAGGTTGTGGTGGCCCAACAGCTGCCCCTTGAGACCTAATGTAAACGTGGCAGGATTCCGCTGCCCCTCTGCCTGACCGCCCTCCATAGCCTCTCCTGCCCAGCCCAGCCCTGCCCTGTGCTGCCCACTCCACCTGCCCCGGGGGTGTCCACTCGGGGCCCAAGCACTCACGGGGTCCACTGCTCATCAGAGACGTAGCAGAACATGAGGCGCCGCACGTGGTAAGGCAGCCAGCAAACCACAAAGGCGATGACCACAGCGCCTGAGGGACAGACCGGGACCTCAGAGATGAAGGAAGACGTCCCAAGCGCACAGAGGGGGACAGGTTCCTAAGCTGCCCGGGCTACCAGAGCGAGCTGTGGGCTCACCGCAATCCCATCAGGTCCAGTCCTGACATCCATGAGGAATCTCAAAGGACCCTGAGGAGCAAGAACAGCCTTGCAAAAGAAGGACGAGCTGGAGACCCTCGTGTTGGCCGCAGAGCCCACCGCGGGCCACCTGCAGGGCACTGACGGATGGCCACCAGCGACATCCCCAGGGCGGCTCTGCGGGGACCGGGTGCCCCTTGCCGCTCCAGCCAGGGCTCCTCTGACGGCAGCCCTCAGACCCCTCCTCAGGACCAGGTCCCCGTCACTCTGCTTCAGTGACCGGGAGACTGAGGTGGGGGCAGTGCCTGCCAGGGACGTAGCGTTTGGAGAAGTCACAGGTGCTGCCTCTGGGCATAGCCTGGGCCCGGGGTGGCCGCTGCCCCCTTGTGAGCCCTGCCCCAGCTCTTGGGCGGGAGGCTCTGGGCTGCGGGGCTGCAGGGCTGGCCTTCAGGTTCCCTGCCAGCCAGGCAGTGGCCGCACTTGGGACTCAACAGGGCAAGTCCCCGGAGACCTGGCCACACCCCAGAACAAATCTGAGGGGCCGGGCCCAGGAAGGAGCTGAGGTTTGGTTTTGGCGAACGGAAACGCGGCCCAGGCACCTGGAATGAGAGTCCTCCTGGACTCCTTCGCCTTACACCTGGAGTCACCCCGAGGTGCAGGGGGCAGGAAGCAGCCCGCCCTCCTCCCAGAACCCCGCCCCGGGGCCTCGGCACTGGCTTTGTTTCCTTCTTCCGGCTCACCTCTGTCTGAAGGTGCCGGGGCACAGCTTGGGTCCCCAGAGCCCTGTCCCCTGGGCGCAGGGCTGGCCTCCACCTCTGCTGCCCTCTTGCCTGTGAGCAAGAGGCCCGCCCCACGGGCTGGTGAGGCGCGAAGGAGAGAAGGCAGGGAGAGCACCGGCCAGGCGTCCGCCCTGGCTTCTGTCCCCTGTCCTCGAGCCCTGCTCCACTCTGGGTCCCACGGCACTGGCCCCACCCCAGGGCCCACGGTCACCTACGTAGGACCCGGACGCCGTGCCGCAGGGCCTGGATCCTGCCGGGCTCGACGGACAGGCTGAAGGTGCTGTGCTGGGCGCCCACCGTGCTCACCCGGCCCTGCTCGGCGGCCTGGCGCACCATAATGGTCAGCTTGTTGGCGATGACGGTGTTCAGGACCGAGATGACCACCATGGGGAACACGAAGGACATGAAGGTGTTGATCTGCAGGGAGCAAGGGAGGGCGTCAGCCTGGGCAGGAGGCCAGCCGGGCCTGCAGCGGGAGGCGCTCCACCCACACAGGCCAGGCGGCCTGGCGCCCCAGTGCCCCGACCCCCAGCCCTCCCCACCTGACCTGGCTCCCAGGCCTGGGCAGGTCACGTCCACAGCTGCAGCCCCACTTATGTGGCTGCTCCACGGAGACAGGTCCACCCTGTGCGCTGACCGCTCACGTCACCCTAGGTGGACCGTCACCCCACCCGCTGCCTCTCAGGCTGGGAGCATCAGCCCCTCTTCCCCGCACCTGGCCCCATCCACACCTCCAACTCCCCCCCAGGGACACCGAGTCCCAGAGACCAAGGACCAGACTCGGCCACCGGCTGAGACTGCCTTCATGGGCACCTGTTTAACTAGTGGCCAGGCCTGTCCAGAGAGGAGAGTGGCCATGCCACCTCCTGAATCGGAGGTGCCACTCGGCACGGGAATAGAGCACACCAGTGGGCGTGCCCCAGTGGGAGTGAGAGGCAGGTGCGGGCCAGCAGTGGCCTCAGTGCCGGGCCTGGTGCCCTTTGTGGAGGACAATCATGGCCACGACCTGTGAAGGAGGGAAGGGAACATGGAGACCCGGAACAGCTGCCCAGAAATGCTGGAAGTTTCTAGAACATGGGCCTCTTGTGCATTGGCCAAAGCCACCCTGAAGGCCCTGTCCCCCCCCGCCCCCCCGGGCAGCTCCAGACCCCACTCAGGAGGGCTTGGCGCCTTCAGGGAGAGGAGGCCTGAGCTCACCCGGGCCCATTGGCTCAAACTGTGCCTGAAGGGGACAAGCTGCTGGGGTGTGGGGGAGTGACCTTCTGACCTGGTGTGTGGACAGTCCTGCTCTCCGCCAGGGGGCTCTGGAGCCTAGGGAGCTGCCCCTGCAGCCTCCCTTCTGGGGCTGGTTGAAGAGGAGCAGGAGGGCGTGGCTGGGTGCCGGTCCCTACTCCTGGTCCCCAGGCAACAGGACACTAACATGACGGTGGCACTGGGCCACAGGGCCCTGGCTCTTTCTGTCTCCTTTCCTGGGGAGCTGCCCACTCTGCATAGGGAAATGGCCACCAGCACGTTTCCGAAGCCCTGGCCTGGCCCTCATCAGACAAGTGACCACCGCGCTGTCATCTCAGCACCGATCACATTAGTCTGATGCAGGACACAGGCTTTGCCCTGGGCTCACTGAACTGGAAACAGCACCTGTGGCTGCAGACTCCATCTTGCAGCCGCTGGGGAGAAGTGCCTAGGAATGAAGCCGGCACTGGGGAGGGAAAACCACTCGTGACACCTGGGAGCCCTGGATCCCACTGTGCCTGCAGCTGTTACTCCTAGACTTGTTTCTTGAACAGAATGAGTCTTCCTTTCCCTGCTGAAGACAGGTTGACTTATTTCCTGGAACTTGTGCCCCTGCTCAGTGATCCAGCTCCAAGAAAGTCCAGGTGGAAAGAAGACTGAAACGGTCATAGCAGAGATCACAGAGGTCTCACACGCACCGGATGTCTCCCCTGGCATTTCCCGCCCCCTTGCCAGGCTCCCTGACTGTTAGTGGGGGCCAACGACAGCTGTCTGTATTCAGGGTACATTTTGACATTTGTGTCTGTGCCAATTACCCGCCACGGCAGGCAGTCATCCCCTTTCTGTGATCAGGCCATCGGACCGGCTCTCTTAGCCCGTGTGCACAATCCCAGATGCATGCACCTTGCAACCCTGAGAGCTTGGACCAACAGACCCGGTACGCAGCCCCAGCCCCCGGTAGCTGCCATCCTGCACGTTTCTGAGACGACTTTTCAAGTGCGGTCACGCAGTCTCTTTCTTGCCATGTCGGCTTCTGTCACTTAGTGTCATGTCCTCCAGATTCACCCACATTGCCCCAAGTGGCAGCATCTCCTTCTTTTTTAGGGCTGAGTAGTGTTCCACCTTTTCTCACCATCACCCCATGTCTTGGCTGTGGTGAACACAGGGGTGGACGTCCCTGCCACAAGTGGATAGCTACTCGACAGTGAGACCACTGGGTCCTAGATTCTGTTCTAAGCTCCTAAGGAATCCCCGTGTTGCTTTCCCTGAAGGCGGTACGCTATACCTTTGTACCAGCACTGTGGTGGCACTCCCCTCTGCACACTCCCGGGGTGGCCACCTGTTCCACGCCCTCACTGTGAGTCACGTCTTGCTGTGGCTTTTGGTCTGCATTTGCCTGATGTATGATGCCGGCTGCCTTTCCTCCTACCTGCTGGCCATCTGGTGTCCTCACGGAGCGTGGCCTCGGGAGTCCTCGCCACGCTGGCTCTCGGCTGAGGAGTGGTGCGGGGTCCTTGCCTGTTTGGAGGTCACCTCGTCAGAGCCACGGCCTGCCTGCGTCTCCTCCCGGGCTGCACACGCCTTCCGCTGCAGTCCTTCCTGTGCTGTGTAGAAACTTTTGAATTTTAGGTGTTCTTACTTATTTTTGCTTTTGTCTCTTATGTTTTTGGTGACACAGCCCAGAAGCCAGGACTGGTGCTGGGGACTCGCGCCTGAGTCTCCTCTGGCACCCGCCTGGCTCCGGGCCTCGCGCTCAGCTCTGTGACCCGCTGCAAGTTCTTTCCCATGTGGCGAGACAGACGGTGGACCCTGTTCTTCTGCACATGGATACCTGTCTTCCCCGCACCACTGACCGCGGGGACCTGGCCGTCGTGCCTTGCTGCCCGCCTCTCTGTCCGCCGACCACAGCGTGGGGCTGGCTCCCCGAGCTCTCGGTCTCTCCTGCGTGGGCTGGTTCTGTGCCAGCGCCACGCTGTGCCACCCAGCCGCTCTGTGGTGTGGTCTGCGACGAGGGCCGTGGGGCCTCGGCTCTGCTCCTCCTCCAGGCTACGTGGGCGGTTCAGGGACCTCCACGGGTCGTTTCTTCATCTCTGTGAAAACTGTGAGTGGGAGTTTGGAGGCTTCGCCCTGATCTGAAGGTTGCCTGGGCATTGAGCAGCGGGATTCCTGCCATCCCGACCCCTTGCCACTGTTCTCGGCTCCTCTGTGTTCGCAGCTGTGCACACCCTTCTCTCCCTGGTCACGCTGCCCCCCGGGGACTTGGTTTTACCTGGTTTGGCAGCTACTGCAAATGGAACTCTCTCCCGATGACTTTCTAGCTGGCTCCCTGGTAGCGCATGGAAACAACTGATTTTTGTGGTGCAACATCACCATCGTGCATCCTTTAACTCTGGCCTGACTTTTCTGGAGGAGTCTTTTGTTCCTGGCAGTGCGGCCATCTTGTCGGAGAGCAGACGATGCCGTCCTTCCTCCCCGGTGGTGGATTTTGTCTCTTGCAGCCCAGAGTGGGGTGGGCGGTCAGTGTGTGAGCGGGCCTCCCTGCTGAGGGAGGAGCTGTGGCTTTCACCCCTGTGGCTTGTCACTCACGGCCTTTACCGTGTGGACTGCACCCAGCCCGCAGGAAGCCCCAGCCTGTCCTCTGGCTAGCTGGGGCCCTGGACAGGTCCTGGGTAGACTCCAGCCTCACGGTCTCCTGAGACTGACAACTAACTACTCCCTCGAGTGCCAAGAGCATGTCTGACCCCCGACACACCAGGGCTGTCCCAGGTGCTGGCACGGGGCAGGCGCGGCCTCAGGGTGGGGAGCGGGCACCGGCCGCTCTGAGCGGTGCCTCTGTCCTCTCCTTCATGGGGACTTTCGGGGGGAGGAGAGAGGTGGAGCGAAAGGGTTAAGTGGTAAAGAGGAGTTCAGGTCAGCTGGAGGGGGTGTGGGTCTGAGCTTGCGGGGCCTCCTTCAGGGGCAGGTCTGTGAGGTCGCCTTCAGCATGCCTGCCCATGGGAGAGGCGTCCAGGCAGGTGGGAGACCTGACACAGCCACAGACGACACGGGGTGGGCGGTCCACTGCCATCGGCCCTCCTCTGCAGACAAGGAACTCCGGCTGGTTTTGCAGGGGGGCCTTTTGCTCTTGCGTGTAGATGGAGAGACAGTCCCACCCGCTGTCTGCCTCGAGGCTCAGCAACCTCCTACGTGAGGGTGAAGTTCCAGACAGGGCTCAGGAGGTTTTCAGGGCCCTGCAGAGGCAGCGGGGGACCAGAGGCCTCCCACATGGGGACAGTCAGGCTGGGACACACTGTGGCCCCAAGAGTAGATGGCCAGCCCCTGCCAGGCTCGCTCGGTGCCCCTCCACATGCAAGTGCAGGGTCTTGCACTGCCCGTTCTCCTCCTCCACCACACTGAGGCCAGGGGGGTCAAGGTGCAGGCTTGGTTCAAGTGGCAGAGCTGGGCGGAACTCACAGGCCACCGTTGAGGCTGGCCAGCCAGCTGTGTCTGTCACACTGTGGGACAGGTGGCTGCGGCTGTGGCTTGGGAAAGAGTGAGCCTGGGCAGGTGCAGTGTGGAGGCTCACCTGTGGCCCTTGGGCACACAGCCTGGCTCTGCAGAGAGCCCACCAGGTCGACGGGTGGGAGGGTGCCAGCGGGAGTCTCGGTTCCTGTGGAGTTGGAGCCCGAGGGAGCTCGATCGGTCCAGGTGGCCTCCACCACATCAGACAGAGGCACAGAGGTGGCTGGGTTGCCTCTCTCAGGCAGTTCCTGTGACAGGTGCCCCAGGGTGAGCAACAGCCCCGTGGTCACACCAGAGTCTCCCAGGCCACCACTCCTTCCTGGACAGGGAGGACATTGGGCAGAAGGAGTCCACGTGCTGCTGGTCTATTCTCACTTGAGAGGTGGGATGCTAGTGTCTGGAGAGCAGGAAGGGGTCGCTCAAGGTGTCACAGGCCAGGATCTCCTAGGAGTGAGATGGTCCAGGTGACTGCCCAGTGCTGGTCCTCCGAGAAGGACTGGGGGTGGGAAGGGAAAGAAAAGCAACCCAGAGAGCCACAGATGCCTGAGGGCAGGGTCCTGTGTGAGTGGGTGTCCAGGGGGAGGACCGAAGGTATAAGAATGACCTTGTTCTAGGTGGCTCAGGAGGGGCCAGCCTGGGACGCTGTGCTGCCCCAGTTTCCGAGCGGACATTTGAGGGGCCGCAGCTCACATTCCGTGCTGCCAGACCAGGAAGCCAGAGTCGTGGGATTCTCAGCCCAGCAGGGGCGCACGGCCTCAGTGGACACTAGCCTCGCAATCAGGACAGGTCAAATCAAGCCTGCCTTGCTGTTCAGTCAGCAGTGACCACAGACCTGGGTCCAGGAGGAGCTGGTGGATGCCTCCAGGAAGGGGTCCCAGGTCTGACCCTCCACTCACAGAAGCCGCTGGCATCTCCGAGCCAGCGTCGGGTGGAGCAGGAGAGGATGCGGCCTCTTACCCAGGGGCCCTGCGGTCCAGGGGCAGCTTCCAGCTCTGCGGCCCGTTTCAACCCATCCACCCCACTGCCGGAGCTCTGGTGCACAGATCCGGGCTCAACAGGGAAATGACGTTTGCATTCCCTAGCTTCCACCTCCATCCATGCTGATACCACACTGTGGTCACCACTGGGGTGGCTGCTGGACCCCCTTAGTGGACATGTGTCAACCCTGTGAGGTAGAAGCTGCCACCCCCTCGGCCGCCTTCCTGGGGACCCAGGAGATGCTCTGCCCGTGGGAGCTGTTACTGCCCTGCTGTGGCCTGCAGGGGCACACCCATCCCTCTTCCCGGGGGGTCCTTCCTGGGCACCTGCCCAGCAGCCTCTACCTACTTCCCTCCTGTCCTCCTCCCCCTCCGACCCACCTGCTGTCCTCCTCCTCCGGTTTGGAATCTCTGGACCAGGGTATCACAGTGCCTGGGCTCCCAGTCTAGAGATGCCCCAGCCCCAGGAGCCTTGGGAGGTCAGCACCATGGACAGGGTCCCTTCGCAAAGGGCAGACTGGCTGGCGGGGGCGGGGAGCTGGCAGGCCTTCCTCCAGGCTGGAGCAGAGAGCAGCCTGGGCCCTCTGCAGGACGGCCCTCCCCACCTCCGCACAGCTGGCGGCCCTGGACGTGGGCTCCCAAGAGCTGGAGCCACAGCGGCCACCATCTGAGCGAGAATTGGCAGAACAGAAAACCCTCGGGAGCCACATCCTGTCTGCTCCTGTCTGTGCTGCTGGCCTGGCACCAGCCTGGCTGCTGGGAGACCACGAGCTCGGCACAGAGGCCTCAATCGGATTAGGGAAATGGCCTTTCCCACAGCCCTGGCCTCCTCCACCTGTGCCGAACCCTCAGCCCTCGGGAAGGGTCTCCCTGGAGGGGAGGGGTGGGTGTGGGGCCTGGAAGAGGCTGGCCAGAGACCTTGACACTGGGTGGAGCAGCAGCCAGGGCGGAAAGTGGCTGTGGGTCTCCCCAGCACCTTCAAGGTGGACCGACGCTGCCCGCACACGGGCGCTTGGCGTCAGCAGGACAGGATGCTCCCAGCCCAGGACAGTGCTCCAGCTGGGGGGGCCGGCTCTGCCCCGGCCCTGGCCCCACCTGTGACCCTCGGCCTGGAGCCGCAGCCGGAAGGAAGCTGCCACCGGCTGTGTCTCTCTGACCAGGGCTCCACGTCCCTCTAGGGTGTCCACTCTCAGCTGGACAGGGCTGGGGTGGGCTGACCACCCTCAGGCTGGCCCGCCCTTTCCCCCAGTGGAGGAGTGCGCCTGGCCTCCCTGTGCCCGCGGCCTCTCCCACGCCCAGCCAGGCTGAGCCTTGTCTGCCTTCCCTCCCTCCCTCGTCCTTTGAACCTCTCGGCACTTGTAGATGGGCAGCACGTCTTTATTTTTGTGTGGGGCCAAGGGTGGAGCCCAGGCCTCACACGTGCCAGGGCAGCACTTGTCTGCTGGGCTGCAGCCCCAGCCCTGTCCATATTTTTTAACTCTTGGGCATCAATTTGAGTTTGAAGGATTAAAAGTGGGGTGACTCACTCAGTGTGGGGGTGCGGAGCCACGCCCCGAGCCCAGGAAGAAGCTGAACCACCCGAGCCCTGCTGAGGCTCCCTGCTCCCCGCCAGGAGGGCCCGCCGTGGGGCCGAGGGCTTCCCGGAGTGGCGCCAAGTCCTCAGCTGGGATGGGGAGGCGGGACTTCACTGTGCATGTCACATACACATTTGGAAAAGGACAGGGATATGGCTGCCCACTCCGGCCACCCACAGCTGGTGGCTGGGGTTCTCTGGCTCTCGTGGCCACTGGCAGCTGAACCACCAGCCCCACAGTTTTGAGTGTTTTCTTGCCACGTAGTTGTGTGGGCAGCAAATATCCTGTTCCTCCCAATGTCTAATTGCCTTCCACTGGCCAAGCTGGTCCCTGTGCTCCCCGTGGACATCTGGCTCCCCCAGCCTCTCCGTGCCTTTCAATGGAATTAGCCCTCCGTCCTGCTTAGGTGAATCTGATTAGGGTGGACACAGAGCCAAGTGTCCTCTCCTGCCGGAAGAGGCTTTGGGGTGGCTGGTGGATAGGGAGGGCTGGGAGTGGGCACCCACATCCCGCAGAGCCCTCGGTGCAGGGGTGCTGGATCCAACTCAGACAAAACTGGGCCCCGTCTCTCCCCAAGATGACCAGGCATGGGGTCTCCCCTGTCCTCCGTCCCCTGGGCTGTAGGAAGGTGCCCCGAGAGCAACCAGGAGCCAGGGCACTACCCCCACACAGGCCCCGCTGGCTGCGGGAAGCCCCCGGGGCACGTGGCCCAGAGGGGCTGCAGGGTGCTCTCCCAGTTCAAGGCAGCCTCCCTCACCTCATGCTGACCGTCCCACCTGGTAGCTGGCATCTCCTCCCATGGAAATGCCCCACAGAGACCCTTCCCCTGGTGGGCAAACTCCTTCCCGCAGGCACGTGGCTCCTGATTTCCACTGAGCGTCACCAGCTGCCAGGCACCCCTGCCAGACGACCTCGTCAGCCATGTCCCAGGAGTGCGCACGATGAGACCTGTTCCCCTCAGTGGGACTCAGAGTCGCGCTGTGCTCCCAGCCGCGCTCACAGGGATCTACCTGCAGAGCGGCAGGAGAGAGGACCACGGCACCTCCCCCTGTAGCCAAGGTGGGTGCTGCCCCCGCTGATGGGTGAGAGCCTCAGGCGCAAAGGGTTCCGCAGCCCTCGACTGTGCTGACCCTCAGCCTGGACACCGCCTGCCTCCAGGGAAGCTCTGCTCCAGGTGAGAGGTGGCCTGGCTCACCTACTAGGGTCCTTCAGGGTGACCAGGCCCTGGCCTGCCACTACGGCCGCGCACACAGGGAGATGATTCTGCTTTGGTGCCTTTGAAATGGCCACTCGTAGGCTCTTGAAGGCCTTGCTCTACAATTTCTCCCAGGCCACAGCGGCCATAGAGCACTTGGGCTGCGTCTTCAGGACGTCCATGGGGTAGGGGGTGGTCAGTGCAGCCATTCTCCTGGAGAACTTATGTTGGCACACGTGTGTCCCTGCGTGTGACTGTGTACATGCAGGTCTCTGTGGTCCCGGGTGCCCAGGGCTATGTGTGCCCAGGTGTGTCTGTCTCTGCACATGTGTGGGTCTGTGTGTGACTGTGTACATGTGGGTCTCCGTGGTCCCCGGGTGCCCAAGTCTAGGTGTGCCCAGGTGTGTCTGTCTCTGCACACATGTGTCCCTGCATGTGACTGTGTACATGCAGGTCTCTGTGGTCCCGGGTGCCCAGGGCTATATGTGCCCAGGTGTGTCTGTCTCTGCACACATGTGTCCCTGCATGTGACTGTGTACATGCAGGTGTCTGTGGTCCCCGGGTACCTAGGTGTGTCTGTCTGTGCACACGTGTGTGCCTGTGTGTGTGAGCCCCCATTTTCACCCCTGATTTGCTGTTGACACACCCAGGCCGTGTAGGCCACTCTGATATGTAAACACCTGGTGGCTGCCTGATCCGAGTGGCCCTGAGAGCAGGGTCCCCCAGGTAGCTCTGGAGGACGTCTGGTTCAGCACCTGCTGCCTAGTGTGGTCCTGGCCCGAGCCCACACGCCCTCTGATGGGGTCTTGGGTGGTCCCCTGGGATCTGCCTGCCAGGCCCCTGCAGATGTTGCCATGGGAAGGGGCCTTGGGCTGAGTCTGACCTGCAATAGCCAGGGCCCCTTATTCCTGCTCCCCCAACCTTGGCCACCTGGCCGGGCGAGCTGTCCCAGAGATTCCGAGTGCAAACTGCGGTCTGAGCCAGGAGAGGGCTTTGACCCTCAGCTTTCCGAACACAGGCCGTCATACGCCTTCCAGCCAATTGTGTCCCAGGGTTCGGCAAGGCTCCGACTCCTCGCTCCCAGGGCCTCCCCGCACCAAGTGCAGTGTCCTAGACCCGGGCTCTCATCTGGCTCCACCTGGGCTGGGCCCGGGCAGAGCAGCCCCGTGGCCCCCAGCCACCCGCCCAGCACCTGCACACCCCAGGTTCTAGCCCAGGCTCCACACTGATGGAAAAGTCGCAGAATGACCTTCCCACTGAGCTGGCAGCCCAGTGGGTAACCAACACACACTGGCTCCTACATGAGGGAAGAAATGAGCAGATTTAGCTGGTGGTCACCTCCTGTGGACAAGACTGCAGCGTCGGGAACGCCTGAAGACGGAATTCAGGCCTGGGGTTCCGACCAGCAGACCCTCTGCAGCAGACTTGAGGCCGAGACTGATCTCTTCCCCTGGTCACCGTGGGCCTTCAGGCTGGGGCCTCCCCCGGCAGCGTCCTTCCGCCCTGAAGGCTGATTAATCCGTCCTCTACCCTCCATTCCTCCAGCCGCGGGTGGTGGCTTACCTCCGGGCACACGTGGGCTTGGTCCCCACGTCAGCCACCTGCAGCGGCCTTGCGGCCTCGGGGCCTCACAGTGGGTGGGGGCTGCCCCTGCCCTCTGCCCTCCAGGGGTCTTGGCGCACCCTGCAGAGCAGCTGGAGGAGGCTGTTCCCTGCGCGGAGACCACTTCCCTCTGCCTCCTCCCCACCCACCAGAGGAACCTCTCCCCCTCCTGATAATGTGTTTGTCACAGAGACATAATTGGCTCATTTGTAAGACCCAGCGCCCGGAGGCTGTTCACTGGGGGTTTTTGTGGCAGAGACGCAATCTCAAAAATCTCAGCTAAATGCCACCAGGCTTTGAGGGAAGCAAACGAGGCATTCATCTTCTTCCCCGCCAGCCTTCCACGTACTCGCGGCCCGTCTGCCTCCTCTGCGGTCAGGCAGGCTGAATGGCTGTGAGTGGGGCTGGCCAGGCCGCCGGGCTGTTTGTCACCATCAGACAGGGACAGACTGACCTGTGGTACCACCTCCTCTGGGGGTCTGCTTCAGAGGAACCAGCAGGCCAGGTGGTGACCCGTGCACCCGGATAAAGGGCTGCCCGAGTCTGGCCGGAGCCGGTGGAGCAGGAGGGCCGGCTCCTTCCCCTGTGCACCTGCACGGTCCTTCTCAGTTGCTGCCCCAGGGCCGTCTGGGGACAGGCTGTGTTCATGTCACTCAACACAGGTGCTTGGCCCTGGAGAGGCGTGCCCATTAGGAGGGCGTCCTGCCTTGAGGTGGGCCTGGGCTGGAGGAGTGGAGGGTCGAGGGTGTATTACCAGCCTTCAGGGCAGACGGATGCTGCTGGGGAGCCCAGCCTGAAGGCCAAGGTGTCCAGTGGAAACTTCGCAGGCACAAGAGCAGGAGGCAGGCTGCACGGAGGGCAAGCAAGCAGCTGTCCACAAGAGCAGGAGGAACTGGTGGACATGGTCCTGATGACGTATCTTATTTTACTCAGTAGACAGGTCTTCTTGTTCCAACCTGCAGAAGTCTTACGAGGTACCTGCATCATGCCTTTCGGGCTGACTTTTGGAAGTCACGTGTGCTTTATTTTTAAGTGCATCTCCACTCAGACTAGTGGCCATTGTGGACAGGGCAGCTCTGGGGGCTCCTGGAAGCCTTGCAGAATGATTTCAAGGTGGTGTCCACCCTGCAGCTCCGTGGCAGCACTTGGCCTTGGTGTGTGGTGATTTGGCCTCTACCCTAGAGACCGGTCAGTGGAGACTTGGGGCCTCAGGGTCACCCTTGATTTTTTTTTTTAATTTTTCAGTTTTATGTGAACACAATATATATATATATAAATAAATGTGGTGCTGAGGATCGAACTCAGTGCCTCATGCATGCCAGGCGAGTGTGCTACCACTTGAGCCACATCCCCAGCCCCCACCCTTGATTCTTATATACGGGTACAGAGTGCGTAGACTCTGCACAAGGTCAAGGTGAGCTACTCGTTCTAAACACTGGCTGAAGAAGTGCCCCTCAGCCCCAGGGCTCAGCTTCCTCCATCTGCCTGCAGGTGAGTCGGGCTGGCCACACCCAGGACTTCATGGGTCTTCTTTGCAGAGAAAGGGACACCAGAGTCTTCTGACCTCCATCTCGCCACCTCCACCAGCCCTCTCACACCCTCCTCTTTTCTGCCTTCTTCCACCAGCCTCAAAAATGGACCCCAGTTAGGCCGAGATCTGATGCAGGGCAGGTGGCCAGGTGCCTGCGATTGGTGGCCTAGACTGGGGTCAGCTGTGGGCCTGGAAAGGGCTTCCCTGACCACTGCAGCCTCCTCAACATGGGGAAGGGACTGCGAAGAGCCCCAGGCTCTGGCTAGACTGACAACTCCAAACCTTCCCACCGGGTGACGAGGTGACCAAATGGCATACGCATTCCCGACAGACCTTTTGGCAAGCTAGGAAGAGAACAACTTTCCGAACCTGGTGAAGGACATCCGCAGAACCCCACAGCTGTGGTCTCACCAACAGTGAGCAACCCAAAGCTTCCCACTAGAGTCAGAAACAAGGTTCGGAGATCCCCTAGCACTGCCCTGCTCAACCTCGTACCAGAAGTCCTGCGCAGCAAGATAGGAAGAGAGAGGGAAGTGAAAGGTACGTGCATGTCTTAGGAAGGAAGAAAAACTGTTTGCAGATGACCAGAGAATGTATGCAGAAAGTACTAGAGAATGAACAAACTCTTGGAGCCAATAAACAATATTACCCAACTTGCAGGATATAAGGTCAACATACAAGTCGACTGCTTTCCTATATACCATCAATAAACAATTAGAATTTGAAACTTAAAACAGAATGCCACTTATAACAGCACCAAAAAGATAAAATACTTTAGGTGGAAATCTAACAAGATATGTACAGAATCTAGAAGGAAAACTACAAAATTCTGATGCTTAGATCAAGAATCTAAATAAATGAACAGATGATCCATGTTCATGGATAGGATGACTCAACATTATGTGTGAATTCTTCCAAAGTCAATGCACAGACTCAACTCAATCCTGATAAAAATCCAGGAAGTCATTTTGTGGATACTGTTATGGTTGGGATGTGAGGTGTCCCCCAGAAGCTCATGATGAGAAAATGCAAGAAGGTGTAGAGGTGAAAAGGTGGGGTTACAAGAGCCTTAACCTAATCAGCAAAGTAGTCCCCTGATAGGAATTAACTGAGTGCTAACTAAGTGTGGGCAGAGGGTGGCTGGAGGAGGTGGGCGTGGGGGTGTGCCTTTGGGGTATGTATTCTGTATCTGGCAAGTTAAGTCTCTCCCTCTGTTTCCTGATCACCATGTGAGCTGCTTCCCTCCACCACACTCTTCCTCTACCATGTTCAGCCTCACCTCGAACCCTGAGGAATGAGCCGGCTGTCTATGGACTGAGACCTCTGACACCTGAGTCCCCAAATAAACTCTTCCTCCTCTAAAATCAACCTTGTCAGGTCTTTTGCTCACAGCAGTGAAAAGTCTGACTAAAACAGATACCAACAACAGATTATGAAGCTTATGTTGAAGGAGGAAAAAACCCCGAACAGTCAACACGCTACTGAAGAGGAACAAGTTGAAGACAGAGGCCACCCGGTTCCAAGAGGCACCCGGTTCCAAGAGCCGCTCTGGCCGGGTGTGGTGGTGCACACCCGGAAGCCGAGCAGCTCCGGCAGGAGGACTGCAAGTTCCAGGTGAGCCTCACCAACCTCGTGAGACGCTGTCTCAGAATAAAAACCTAAGAAGGCCGAGGACGGCCGTGGTTAAGGGCCCTGGGTGGAATCCCTTGAACTGAATAAATAAACAAACCAGGTGCCCCTCTCAGCCCCAGCGGTCACGACGGCGTGGTGCTGGCTGATGGAGGTAGGTGTCAGGGGGACAGGACTGAGAGCCTGCCACGGACCCAAGTGTGGCCGAGGATCACTGACAGAGGGGAGAAGGCAGCAGGTGGAGAAAAGGCCTCTGTTCCACACGTGGCGCTGAGACAACCGGCCACCAGACGTGGAAAACGGGTCAACCATCAGAAAGCCAGCTTCCAGATGGTCCCAGACCTGCATAGGAAAGGCAAGTGACGAGACTTCTCGGTGACAACCGGGAGGAAAGGCGAGGTGGGCTGGCAGGGGGTTCCAACAATCGAGAGCCTGGTCCATGAATGAAAAATGTCCCGATAAACTGGACTTCTGTAAAATAAAGAATGCTGGCTCTGCAAATGTCATGCTCAAGAGAACAGGAGGAGGGCCCAGGAGGGAGGGGTGCACAGGAGAGAGCCTGTCCTGCCTGCCCCCCCCCCTACCTTCTAGGCCACGACAAGTCTAATTCAGCAACACCGTTCTCAAGCCCTGATAAGACAGGGAGTAGCCTGAAGTGGTCAGTGCTAAGCAAGAGGCCCACCCAAAAGGCCTCCAACTGGACCACAGTCTGCAAAAAGAAAAGCTATAGGCAATAACAACATCAGAGGTGGCCAGGGGTTGGAGGGGGGGTGACAGGTGGAGCACAGGGCACTGGGGCAGTGGAACTATTGTGTGTGACAGGTCATCGTGCACGTGCCCAAGCCCACCCAACACACGATGCCAGGCCCTGAAGGTGGGATCTGCCGTCCCAGCCTGAGGCTCTGCCATGCTGGATCTGTAAACGGTGAGGCCCTTTGCGGGACCCAGCCTCTCCTCTTGGAAGCCCATGTCCAGCTGCAGCCCCGTGCTGGGACTGGGGCTCAGAACCACTGCCCAGTAGCCAGCCTGTGGTGGACACTTGACAAGGCCACTTCACTGAACTCCAGCAGCCTTACTCAACAGAAGCTGGCGCCAGACCTGCCTGCTGGGTGGGCCCTGTTTCCAGGGAAGGACACCAGCTCCAGGTGGTGACAGCCCTGCTGAGTCTCAGTGTCCGCTCCTGGTGAGCTCTGGTGCTTGGGCCGCCCGTTCCCCACGGAGCCCATTTCTGAACAGGGTTCAGAGGGAACAGCATTCCAGTGCTGAGGGGTGACACTCCAATGCTGCACAAGGGCTGCTGGGTCTGCAAGCCTCTCAGCACCGAGGCCCAGCAACGGGCAGCAGGCAGCCAGGCTCTGCCTTGGGCACCAGCTGCTTGGGCAGAAGGCACGGTGTGATCCCAGTGGGAGAGCCACCCAGGTCCTAGGGTTCTCCAGGGGTCTCCATGTAAGTGCCTGCAGGTGCCAGGTGTGTGCAGGAGGGACAGCCGGTCAGGGTAGGGCAGCACTCAGGGGCTGCAACTGCGGGGACCCCTGGCCACAGCAGGCCCTAGGGGTCAGGAGGCTCAGGCAGAGACGAACCCAGCGGCAGCTGTGGGCAGAGGGTGCCAACATGTCCGAGGGAGGAGGCTTGTGGCCAGCTCCAGGCTCCTTCTGCCTCCTCCTGAGTCGCCCATGGGCCTGGCCGGCACTCAGGACTGGGAGTGAGACTGAGAAGGTGGGCAGGACTGATGTGAGGGCACTGCCCAGCATGGTGTCCAGGCCAGGAGGCAGCAGCCACATCCTGCAGCTCAGTGGTATGATGGGCAGCTCCATAGCCACCATGGCGCTGAAAGAGACCCTGGGCGAGGAGATCACCTCCTGCCCCCCTCCCCCCTACTTCCCCACCTCCCCCCCCTTCACCTGGGTGGGGAGGCCAGAAGGACGCCCAGATCCAGGTCCCATCTTGGCTGGTCCTGGGGACAGCTCTGGGCATGGTGTCAGGCCTGGATGGGAGCTTTGTGATCTACATCCGGGCCCTCGCAATCGTTGAGCGTGTCAGCGCCAGCTCTGCACGGGAGCCGTAAGCCTTGGCCTGTGCCCTGGGGGACAGTGGGTTTCCTGGGCCTGGCTAGGCCAGACAGACAAGCATGGCAGTGAGTTCTTGTGGCTCGCAGGGCTGCCTGGCCCCACTCTGTGTGTCCCTTTGAAGGGTGATCAGGGACCCCCACCATATATCTGCCACGGAACCCCTGAGTGTGACCTTATGTGGGAAAAGGGTCTTTGCAGATGTCAGACATCTTTGCAGGGTCTGAGGTGACCCTCCCAAGTCCATGACCGTGTCCTCAGAAGACAGACACTCAGAGGAGGAGATGATGTGTAGCCAGGGCAGAGGCTGGAGAGATGTGGCCAGGGGCCCACGACACCCGGAGCCACCAGAGCTGGAGGGACCTGGCCTGTGACGCCCTGCACCTGGGCTGTCCGTGTGGAGAGCTGAGGGAGCTGAGTGTCCTTGGCTGGAGCTGGTCTCGCTGTCACTGCAGCTGAGGAGGCTGAGCTGTGTGCTCTGAGATCCCGGGTTCCCCGGCCTGTGACTGGCACAAAGGTGGGGGCTGAGCTGTCCCAGCTTGAATGTCTGCCCCCGGCGGGTTTGGCTGGGAGCGTTCTGAACGTCTCCAGCTGATCTGACAAATGCAGGTATTTTTAATACATTAGGCTCCTTTTAAACAAGCTGTCAGGAAAATTAATCACAGGAAGTTTAACCGGCGTTAACCTGCCTGAGAGCCCGGCAATTACCAGCTTCCCGTCTGCAGGCAGGTCTGACAGCATGGGGCCCTGGAGGCGCCTTGCTCAGGGTTCCAGAAACGCCGTCCTCAGCTTGAGGCACCTGTGCTGACCCCACATCCCCACGTCAGTGTCTGAGCAGCTGCCTGGGCCTGACGGTGCAGGGGGCTGGGGCGTCCTCTGAGCCCAGGCCCCTGGTACCAGGTCCCTGGTCTGCCCATCTCCTCAGATGCAGTCCAGCCCTGTGCAGTGGCTCTAGTCCCCTGAGGTGCAGTTCATCTCTGCAAATGGGCCTTCACACTCATGCTGGCCTGTGGGGACGGAGGGACATGGGGACAGCTATCCCCCCCTGCCTCTTATGAGCATGGCTGCCAGCACAGGGACACAGCATTGCTCAGCCCTGTGCTCTCGTCCATCCTACAGGGACAGGGGCCTCCCTCTGACCTGCTCTCAGGGGAAGATGCCCTGGAGACCCCTTGGTGAGTGGTGAGGCCCTCAGAGCTGGCATCAGAGGAATCTGCGTGCTTTTCCCTGGGGAAGCCCGCTCCCCAGGCCCGTCAGTGGGGGGGGGGCACCGGGTGATGTCCTGGGGTCCCTTTACTGAGGACAGGCTGGGTGAGGCAGACTCCATTTGGAACTAGGAGCAGCTTCCTGATAACTGCCTTTCTGAACGCGGCTCCCCTCCAGGCTGGGGACAGGCCCCAGGAAGTGCCTGACCTTCTGGCTTTCCTTGGCTGAGCACATGGCCCTCCTGCCTAGGGGCCACCTGACTTTCATTTCTGTGAACTGGAAGGGCTTCTGAGGGGCAGACAGACAGGCATCCAGCTGCTTTTCCCCCATTTGATCAAATAGCACGAAATGAACTTTTCCTTCTTCCACTGTCTGCCTGTCTCTTACGCAGGAAGGTGGCTGATCCTGGCCAAGCGGGATCCAGGCAGGGTCCCCGGTGCTTCCGATCAGAGAAGAGGTCCAGGCTGCCCCGTGCAGGAAGGGCTCTGTGCTGGACAGGACCTGCCCCTGCTGGCTACTCTGTCCTTGGAGGGTGCGGGGAGAGGCCAGTGGCCAGTGCCTGGGGCACAGGGATCCTGTCAGATCCGGGTCTATCAGCCAGATGCGATGGCTCCCTCTTCCCCTCCAGGCAATAAATAGTGACCTCGACAGCCGTTTCCTACTGTGCACATCCTGCTGGGCGCAGGGCCCGAGGAGACAGGTGGACAAATGAGCCAGCCCTTGCCTGGCTCCAGACCAGCACAGCCCCAGACAGTGGATGGGCTCCCAGTGACAGGACCCAGACGTGCTTTGTGTGGCTCCTGGGCCCTTGGAGCAGGGAAATCATGCTCCCGTCACGGCACCGGTAGGCCTGCCGGGAGCAGTCGGTCATCCCAGACAGGGATGGAAAGTGCCAGTGTCTTCCAACCTCGAGGGACAGAACCGAGTGGTGTCTTTTTAAACAGAGGAGCTGTTTTAAGTCCCAAGAACACAAAGCTCGCCGAAGGACACGCTTAACCTTTAAATACGTCAAAGGAGAGTTACTGAAATTTACAATAAGTTCACCTTTTCACAGACAACGGGCTAAAAATGTTTTAAAGTCCAAACAATGCTGCTCTTTTTCATAAGCCTCGGTGTAAGATTTACTCAACGCCGAGCTGTCCCTGACTTTGTTTCTAAGGTAATTATGTTTCTTTGCTGTGTATTCTCTTGCAACACTGTTTTAATAATTCCTTTGACCTGAAGTCTTTCATCTTAAGCTGCCTCAGATATTTTTGAGTGCTTAAAGCAGTGTTGAAAGTGTACAGAGGCCTGCGTTTGGGGTCCTGGACTAGCTCTTCTGCCATAAACAACCATAAAACCCACTCGGTGCACCAGGTGTCCTATGCAGACACTGGACGGGCCTTGGACTGTGATCTCCACAGTAGGGGCACCAAGGAGACCTCCACCGGCCCTTGCGTCCTGGGTTTTCCTGATGGAGTCTGGGCCAGATGTGGCTCCACAAGCTGAGGAGGCATATAGCTCGGGACGGGACCCTCAGAGAGGGGACCTTGCAGAGTGAGGTGGGAGAGGGACCCACAGGGGCCAGCTCAGAGGCCTAGGCAGGGCTTCCTGTGGGTGCCGGGCCGCTGGGCTGTGTGCAGACCAACCCCATGAGAGGCTGGCCAGAAGGCAGTGGGCATTCGTAGAGGCTGGAGCTGGAGAAGAGGCCTATGGACACACCACACCTGCAGCAGAGGGGCCAGGAAGTGAGCTCAGAGGGAGGACACGCCCAGAGCGAGGCCCAGCAGGCCTGAAGCAAATCCCTGATCCAGAGAGACCTCAGAGGAGCCCTCCTGGGCCTTCACTTGTGATCTGCACTAACATCTGCACTTGGTGAAGCAGAAATGAAGCCTGCACAGCACAGGACGGGTGGTCTGCACTGGACCGCCTGCCCAGGGGAGAACCAGCACTCTTCAGAGGAAGATAACAGAACCCAGAGGCTTTGTGATGTGGCCTCTACAACATCCACTGTGAGTAAAAAACTGCCAGATACAGAAAGAAATAGGAAGATGTGACCCGCTGGGAAGGAAAGAGCAGCTTCCGGAAACAGCCCTCAGAGCAGGCCAGGTGGGAGGAGCGCCAGGCACAGCCGGGCACCAACAGCCCTCCTCAGGCTGAGCACCCGGGGAGGCAGATGGACGGTCCCGCAGCGACACTACAGGAAAAGCACCCACAGCTGGGCCTGAGAAGTCAACGGGAAACAGCCCGGGCACCTTGGCTCCCTAGCCAGCCGACCGAGAAAAGGAGCCGGACACAGAGAGTGTGGAGGAGTCTCAGAGGAGAGGGTCAGAACGAGGGTCCCCTGACCTGAACCCACACACAGCCTGGGATTGCCCTGAGTGACCCAGAACTGCCACCAGGACCAGGACTCACCCTGGACGGCGCTCTCCTGGGGAAGAGCCAAGCAGCCTGGCAGAGGATGCCAAGCTAGGACTCACTTTGCAATTGCCACCGACAGATGGTGAGGGAGAAGTGGCAGCCTGCACGGGGCCAGCTGCCTGCTGCAGGAAAACCCCGCAGCCGCCACGGGCCTTAGCGCCAGGCGCCACAGCGGCACTCAGAACACTCGGGAAGCAGCACAAGTGCGCCCCAGGCCAGCCAGGAAATGCACCTCTCCTGGAGGGCCAGAGGCAGGAGCCATGGGGACAGGCGGAAAGACGGACAGGGAAAAAGAAGATGTGCTAAAGAACCAACCACAACTAGGACACCAGAGTGCCACCCCTCCAGCCAGGGGGCCTAGCACAACTGCCCAGCAACAGCAGAGCCGCAGGAGCTGCCCACAGGCACGGCCTCCGCCCCACAGGCTGAGCCGGGGACCTGACACGAACCCAAGAGTCTCTGAGCGTCACAGGATGAAGTTAGAGATGGATGACCAGACGGCATCTGGAAAATACCCAGACGTTTGGAAACTTAAAAACACATTTCTAAATACCACAAAGGTCAAAGAGGGAGTTGCAACTGAAATCAGAAATCTCTTTAACTAAATAAGCATAAGAAGTTTCAATGCTAAGTGAAGCTAGTCAATCTTTAAAAAACAAATACCAAATGACTCCTTTGATATAAGGGGAGGAAACAAGGACAGGGTAGGGACGAAGAGCTTGAGAAGAAGATTTACATTAACAGGGTTGAGAGGTGGGAGGGAAAGGAAGTGAGAAGGGAAATCGAATGGAAATGGAAGGCGATCCTCAGGGTTATACAAAATGACATATAAGAGGAAAGGAGGGGTAAGACAAGACAATACAAATGGAAGAAATGATTTACAGTAGAAGGGGTAGAGAGAGAAAAGGGGAGGGGAGGGGAGGGGAGGGGGGATAGTAGAGAATAGGACAGACAGCAGAATACATCAGACACTAGAAAGGCAATATGTCAATCAATGGAAGGGTAACTGATGTGATTCAGCAATCTGTATACGGGGGGGGGGGGAAGTGGGAGTTCATAACCCACTTGAATCAAACTGTGAAATATGATGTATTAAGAACTATGTAACGTTTTGAACGACCAACAATAAAAAAAAAAAAAGAAGTTTCAAAAGATCTGAGACACCACCGATGTAAGGCTTAGGAGGAATTTTATAGCATTAGTTGTTTACATTAGAAAAGAACAAAGGTCTTAAATCAACAATATAAGCTTCCACCTTAAGAAATGTAGGAAAAAAGGGCAAATTGATCTCCTAGCGAACAGGGAAGGAAGAAGGAGGGTTAGAAATAAAACAGGTCACAACGTCAACAGAAGCGCCGTGAAACCCGAAGCTGACATTCCAGGAACAGCAACGTCACACACGCCCAGCTCTGCCCACCTAGGAAGGGGAAGGCCTGTTGTCAGCCTCAGGAATGGAAAAGGAGACGTCACAAGGGTCACGAGGAGCCCCTTCAGCAGTCTAGGCCCCAAGCTTGACCCCACGGACCAAGTGCACCAACTTCTCACCAGGCAGACTGCCAACTTACTCAACAAGAACTGCGGCACCTCGCCAGAGCCTCACGAACCCCGCGCCCGGGGGCTTCACGGGAGGGTCCCATCAGGCCTTCAAAGGAGAACTGCTGTCCCCACAGTCCCTTCTAAGAACTCAGGTAGGCAGTCCTCCCCACGCACTTCACGGGGTCAGTATTAACCGACAGCCAGACCAGACGGAAAACTCCCCATGACACAGCAAATGCACAGCCCGCGAGGTTTATCCAAGGGACGCGTGGCCGGCTCCGCATCAGACAGGAACCAACTCTCTTCACCACAGGCGCTGAGAGGAGTCACATTCATGGGGACAGAGGGCAGAACATGGTTTCCAGGGGGCATGGGACAGGTGAGTGGGAAGTCATGCTTAAGGGCACAGAGTTCTGTTTGGGAAGGTGGAAGTTTCCGGAGTTGGATGGTAGAGGTGGTCACGCAGCAGTGTGAATGTGCTTAATGGAGCTTACCCTTAAAATGGTTAAAGTCACATACAGCGTGGCACCATGAACGAGTGGTCAAGATGATACCCTGTGCTGACTGACCAAGAGGAGCCACATGAGAAGCACAAAATCAGTGCCCAAACCCTGACACCCGTTCATGATCCAAACCTCCCAGCCAACCAGGAAAGGAAGGGACTCACTTGATGAAGAGCATATCATCAAAACTTAAATAAACCAAAATCTTCATATTTAGAAAGACTCAAGAGCAAAGCAAGGAGATTGCTCCTACCACTCCTAGTGACCACTCCCCGGAAGCCGCAGTCCCACCAATGGGGCATGTGAAGCAGAAAACTCCCCCTCCAGAGAGCCCTCTCCAGGGGGCACTCCAAGGAACCCGAAACCCGTCTGGATCAGGAAGTGTGCTTATCACGGCTGTGAGACACAAGTCAGTATACAGGGGCCATTATGTATACTGGCCATGAAAAATAAAAAATGTAAACACTTTTTTAAAGTCATGTATGATAACACCCAAAACAAGAATACTTAGAAATCGAACAAAATATGTTTAGGACTTATATGCTGAAAATTCCTACTGTGTGAAAGAAATCAAAGAAGCCCCAAATAAATGGAGAGATGTACCATCTTCACAGATTGGGAAGTTGATGTTAAGATGCCAAGGCTGGCTCCCCTATGTATTAACATCATCCCAACCAAAGTCCCTGCAGGATTTCACACATACTGACAAACTGATTCTAAAAGCAGGTAGAAGGAAAAGAAATTAAAATTAAAAAAAAAAATTGGAAAAAAAAAGAACAAAATTGAAGGCCCAGGCTAACCAAAAGACTCACTGTCAAACTACAGGAATCAGAGACAGATCAGGGGCAGGCGAGGGTCTGGGCACAGAGCACTCGGCTGGGCTCAGCTGATGCAGCCCGACCAGGCTGCAGAGAGACCTCAGTGGGGCAAACGTCACTTCTTCACAAGGGGCGCTGGGGCATGTGGAAACCGACATGCAGGGTCTTGAGGTGTCTATACCTCGCACGCCATAGAAAACTCACAAACGTGAAACTGCAGCACTTCCTTGGCTCAGGCCATGAGGTCTGAGACACGGATGCCAAGAGTTCAATCCATGAAGTTCCTCTGAGTCGGAATTTGTCGATGTGGCAAGCTTTCACTGTGTAGATACAGTGTTAGGAGAGGGCAAGGACAAGCCCCTCTTTGGAATGGAATCATGAGCCTGATAAGGGACATATAGGCAGAGGACGTAGGAACCCTGGAGATGGAACCCTGAGAAACCACCACCCAACCTGGGGCAGAGCCCGACCCAGACCCGTGGCTGCCGACCACCTGGGAGATGGGCAGTGACCCTGTCGGCAAGTGAAAAGTGGACCCATGGCAGGACACCCATGGGAACCTACCAGAGACCACAGTGCCAGGTGACCCAGCGGCAGACAGCGCTCCCACAACACTGGTGGTGTCCCAGAAAGCCAAGCCCTGCTCCCTGTAGGGCCCGCAGTGGACTCCTGCGTGTTTACTTAAGGAAATGGAAGCTCGTGCTTGTGCGGAGCCCAACTGGTGGACGCTGGTACACACCCAAATGGTCAGGATCACCCCAAACTGCAAACAGCCTGAGCGTCCTCAGCAGACAAACGGCAGAGCAGTATGTGCAGCCTCCACCCCACGGAGCCCGACTCCACAGCACCAAGGACACCCCACCCAAGGCCGCGTGTGCCTGTGTGGCAGGGGCTCTGTGTGCCTCGGACCCCAGACCCCAGAGGCCACAGCCCCCTGCTTCATTTGCTCCCATCCTGGAAAAGGCCTAGCCGCAGGGAGCAGGGGGGGGTTGGCTGTTGCCAGGGGCCAGGAGCCGTGGTCGGCTACAGAGCACAGAGCAAGGTGGCGCGGGGGACGCTCCAGCGTGTGCTGCGGGGGCTCACGTTCTGTGCATTTGTCAAAGCACGGAAACAAGCAAGCAGAGTTAACGGTATGTAAACCTAAAAACAAACTCGAAAAAGAGGAACACGGGTCCAGTATTGGCCGGTCTGCCCTGCCCGTCTACGTCGCCTTGACCAAGCACGTGGGCGCTGCAGCAGCTCCCTGGCCAATCTCTCTGACCCAGGAGTGCTTGCCCACAAGGCAGCCACGCTGCAGGAGCTCAGGAGCCACTCATTTTCCTAGCATAAGAACCACACTAGTGTCGGGCCTGGCCTGACCTGCCCAGTCACTCTGCCACCGGGGCTCCCTTGCTATTCCTTGGACACACCAGCACAGAGCTGTGTGTTCCGCCCCTCTGCGGGGAGTCCTCCTTTCCCACACCACTGATGCTGCGTGCGTCCCTGAGACCACGTGAGACCGTCACCTGTGAGCCGTGGACCCTCCCTTCCTGCCTCCCGCTCTCTGCTGCCGTACAGCGTGCGATTCCTGGACTGCACCCACCCCCTGGGCTCACCTGAGCTCCCTCGGGGCAGAGACTTCACCGGTTTAGTTGGTGGCCATATGTGACCTGCGGGCAGTGGGAGCTCCAGGGACAATGGAAGGAAGGAAGGAGGGGGTACGGAGGGAAGGACAGGGGCATCTTAGACCTGCAGGAGAACCCCAGCTGTGGTTCTGGAGAGGCCTGGCCCGGGCCTCGCCTCAGGCAGCAGATGCTTCTCAGTGGAGGTGGACAGACACGGGCCTGAGGGCGTGGGAGCTATGGCAGGACACTGGGGGTGGGTGGTGGCACGACGCCTCCTGCAGCCTGGGGAACCTCTGGGAGGAAAACTGCTGGGGCGCCCCCTGTATCAGTGGTGGCACCTGCCTGGCCTGCTGTCAGCTTGAGCGGCCGGAGCCCTGTGTGCAGGACACTGAGCCTTCTCAGCCCAGGTGCCATCACAAGCCCTTCATCGACAGCCACAGAGTAACTGCGACCTCCAGGTAGGCCTGCTCCATCTGCAGCCCCCAGCCGGGTGACAGCAGCTGAGAGTGGCATGAAAGGGCCACCTGGGGGCTTCTTGTCCCCTGGTTTCCTCTGGTTCTTTTGGGCACTGGGCTCTAGGTGGCCATCCAGGGTAGAAGACCCTGCAGAAAGCTGTTAGGGGTGGGGCCTCAGACCTGCCCCCATTGCAGCTCCATGGCCTCCCCTGGCCTCCACTCAGGGAGCTTCATGAACACCCAGGGCACAGCCCCCACAGCCAGGACACAGGACGCCCCTCGCGGCTAACAGCCCTCGGCCATCCCTCTGTGCCTCTCGCTCTAGCTGTGCCTTTTCAGGTGTCACATGGTTGGAATCCACAGTGGCCTCCAGGCCTGGCCTCCTGCACTCAGCCTGAGGTGTCCCTCAAACATGAGTCTGAAGGAAACCTGAGAAGAGGCCTGCGGTTACCTGAGAGCGGGTGGCCAAGTCCAGACAGGACAAGGGACATGGCAGGGCAGGGGCAGGGGCAGGGGCGGAGCAGGGGGTGGGGCAGGGGCAGGAGCAGGGGGTGGAGCAGGGGCAGGGGATGGAGCAGGGGCTGGAGCAGGGGGTGGGGAAGGGGGTGGAGCAGGGGGTGGGGCAGGGGCAGGAGCAGGGGGTGGGGAAGGGAGTGGAGCAGGGGTTGGGGCAGGGTCAGGAGCAGGGGCTGGAGCAGGGGGTGGGGCTGGGGCAGGGGCAGGGGCTGGGGCAGGGGCAGGAGCAGGGGTTGGGGCAGGGGCAGGAGCAGGGGTTGGGGCAGGGTCAGGAGCAGGGGCTGGGGCAGGGGGTGGGGCAGGGGCTGGGGCAGGGGCAGGAGCAGGGGTTGGGGCAGGGGCAGGAGCAGGGGTTGGGGCAGGGTCAGGAGCAGGGGCTGGAGCAGGGGGTGGGGCAGGGGCAGGGGCTGGGGCAGGGGCAGGAGCAGGGTCTGGAGCAGGGGGTGGGGCAGGAGCAAGAGCAGGGGCTGGAGCAGGGGGTGGGGCAGGAGGTAGAGCAAGGCGTGGAGCAGGGGCTGGGGCAGGAACAGGAGCACGGGCTGGAGCAGGGGGTGGGGCTGGGGCAGAGGAAGGAGCAGGGGGTGGGGCAGGGGCAGGGGGTGGGGCAGGGGCAGGAGCAGGGGGTGGGGCAGGGTGTGGAGCCGGGGCAGGAGCAGGGTCTGGAGCAGGGGGTGGGGCAGGAGGTAGAGCAAGGCGTGGAGCAGGGGGTGGGGCAGGGGCAAGAGCAGGGGCTGGAGCAGGGGGTGGGGCAGGAGGTAGAGCAAGGCGTGGAGCAGGGGGTGGGGCTGGGGCAGAGGAAGGAGCAGGGGGTGGGGCAGGGGCAGGGGGTGGGGCAGGGGCAGGAGCAGAGGCAGGGGCAGGATCAGGGGGTGGGGCAGGGGCAGTAGCAGGGGGTGGGGCAGGGGCAGGAGCAGGGGTGGGGCAGGGGCAGGAGCAGAGGCAGGAGCAGGGGGTGGGGCAGGGGTGAGGCAGGGGCAGCGGCAGGGGTGGAGCAGGGCAGAGTGTGTTTTTGATGGGGAGGGGACAATTTCTGGGACTGAGGCAGCAACAGCACCATGTCAACAGTCAACAGTCAACAGTCCCTGTCAATGTGGACGTCTGCAGGTGGCTACAGGACACCTGACACTGGAGATTCTGTCCCAACAAATAAGAAGCTCAGGACCTTCCTTCTCTTAAACACAAGCACAGGTGACCACATGGGACTGTTTCTGTGGTCTGAAGTGCCCCTCTGCCCTTGCCCTGCTTGTCTGAGGGGCCTGCCTGTCCTGCTTGTGACCCCGGGAGCTCCACAGGTCACATCGAGGGCTCTCAGCCAGCCTCTCGGTGTCCCAGGCCTCAGTGACACGGTGCATGCTCGTGCTCCGACGGTCCTGGCTGCGTCCTGGGCACTTGGGGGGCTGTGCCGCAGAGCCGAGGGTGAGCTTCCAGACCCTTTGTTCCTGGAGATGAATGTCCTTGGAATGCCACCACCTTGTCTGACTGCAGGAGTGCCCCATGCTTGGGTCCTGAGGCCCTGGGCTGCTCTGAGGCACTCACTCTGGCCTGGGATCCCCTGGGCCAGAGCCAGCCCCACCAACTCTGGGCCTGCGCGCCCCACTCTCCACCCGGAACACCTGAGAGGATCAGACTGGACCTGCCTGCCTGAGCACCTCTGGGCTGTGTCCCCCTCCAGCCTCGCGGTGGGCACAGGTGGCTCTGGCCTCTGCTCCACCTTCTGGACACCAGATCCAGGTGTGGACCCTGCCTAGCCGCCTTGCACACCCTGTGTCTACCACCTGGCCCCAACAGGCAGGCCAGGGCCAGCGCCATGACACAAGCCCACCTCTTCTGCACGTGGCCCCTCCTCCCCAGGGCCTTGCAGTGACACTTGCTGTCCGAACACAAGATTCTCCTCCTAGGGCATCTTAGGCTTTTTTAAACCCTTTTTGGATCAAGATTGGTCTTTTTTTTTTTATTATTTATTTTAGTTCTCGGCGGACACAACATCTTTGTTTGTATGTGGTGCTGAGGTTTGAACCCGGGCCGCACGCATGCCAGGCGAGCGCGCTACCACTTGAGCCACATCCCCAGCCCCTCAAGATTGGTCTTGAATTCTGGCCCACTTGGTCCTCCTTCCTCAAGCTCCCAATTGCTAGGACTAGATGTGGCCATTGTGCCCAGCTCTAAAAACTTTAAGCTTGAAACATTTCAAACATATACAAAAAATCAATCCCCACTTTCCACCACGGCAGACTCGCGGCCAGTCTGCTTCATCACAGCGCCCCGAGTCCCTGTGTCCAGACAGTAAACGGCATTCTGTCTGTAAATCTCTCTGTATGTGCCTCTAAGAGATAAGGGCGGTTTTTAAAACTCTACCCAGGTAGTTGCATGACAAACAGCCAGGGGCACCCAGGAGGTGCCGTCACCCGCCCAGAGCCTTCACTGCTTCTGGCATGAAGGAGGACCGCAGGCTGCCAGTTCGGTTTCTCCGAAGGGGAAGCTGGCGATTTGTCCCAGGCACTGCTCGCCCCTGGGTTTTGCTGAGGGCATCCTAATGCTGGGTCTCCCCCGTTCCTTGTCCCCTGCCTGTCCTCTGAGCCGGTAGCTGCATCCAAGGGCTCTGCCAGGCTTGATTTCCATGTTTCCCTCGAAGGCTTTGAGAGGGCTGTGAACAAGCACCTGGACTCAGCCCACCGGCTCTGTCCTCTGCGACGTCAGCTGCAGAGAACCAGCACCTGCGCTGGTGGCTCCAGGATTGCATGTGGTGGTCTGACGCTCTGCTTCCTTCTTCCTTTGTTAACCCGGGTGTGCGGTACTCAGATGCTACCCCTCACTGGAGGGCTATTCCAGAGCACCCTTTATACAACAAAGGCAGCAATGTGCTTGTGCCCCTGCCTGCAGAGGGACACTGAATCCAGACTGGACGCAGTGCATGGTGCCCAGTGCATGTGTGTGCTCTGTGTGTGTGTACACACGATGGGCGTGCATATGCCCCAGGCCTCAGGACACTGGACTGGAGGTGATCAGGGCCTCCTAGGCCCTCGCACTGTCCTTAGGTAAATGAGAGCCCATGTAGGGGCAGCATGTGTCAAGTTTTGTGGCCTGGAACTCAGAACTGGTGGCTGCGCTGGGACTGCCCTGGGGCTGGGGGTTGGATGGGGTACAGTGAGGCCTGGGGCAGATTGAACTAGACACCCAATTCCCTCAGACCGCTGCTATCTGTCCCCAGCTGGCCGGTCTTCCCCACGCAGGTGTGCACACTTAGTACACACTCCCTGGTTGGGTGAGCCCAAGACCTGCCTGAGCTGCCGCCTGTCCACCAGCCCCAAGGCCAGCAACACAGAGCTGTGACATCTCAGGCCAGAGCAGGAGGCTGGCCTGGACTATGTCAGGACCACCTTGGACTGCAGGTGGAGCCATGTGGTCAGGACCACATGACCGTCCTAGAGGAACCCTTGGGCACCCTGTAGGTCCCCCATTCCCCAGCTCCTCTTCCCAGCCACCTTGCTGGCCCCAGCACGAGTCTCTGGCCTTTGGGAGAAACCTGGCCTCATGTCCTGGCCACCCTGCCCTGTGTCTGCCCCCCCACACCCCCACACTCAGGCTGCACACTCAGAAAGCACCTGGCCGGCTCTCTTCAGCAGTGACGCTTCCAAGTTGCTCCGAAACTCCACCACCAACACCCAGCTTGCTTCCAAACATGCCTTTGCTTGCAGATGCCCAGGACAGAGCCTTATGGATGTGGAGGACGGCAGGCCTTGTGGGGGACACTCAGCTGGGAGAGGCCTCCTGTTTTGGAAGGTGGGGCCATTTTATTGGCCAACACATTAACTCTTCCAAACGCCATCAGTGAGAGGGAGATGCCTGGGTAAGGATGCCCCAGCTTGGGCCAGGTGCTGTAGAGAGTGGTGTTCACAAGGGCAAGGCGCACAGTGATCCCCCCGCAACCACTCCTAAGGCGGCGGACGGTGGTGCGGTTGGGAGGGGTGGTCAGAGCCTCTTCTCAGGAGCTTGCTTTTCACGCACACTGAGCTGTGCTCTGGACTCTGGGAGCCTGGGCAGAGCCTCAGATGAAAGAGCGTCCTGGTAATCAGCCGCTCCAAGAACACAGCCAGGCCTTCAGAGAGAAAGGGAGGTGCCGGGGAGGCCAGTGAGCGCTAAGTGGACCTGACAGAGCTGCCTCTGCTGAAGTCGGAGCCCCTCCCAGGGTGGACGCTCAACGGGCATCCTTAAGGGGACCAGTGACCAGGACCAGGCTGAATAGGCCTCCCAACCTGCCCAGCAACAAAACCAGATGAATGGCACTTGGAGAGGCCAAGGCATATTGTGGAGGGTCCCCAGGCATCAGGAGAGAGAGGATGCTTCTGGGGGCCAATAGCTGATGGGGGCTGAGGCAGCCCCCCCATCCCTCCTCTGCTGCTGGTGATTGGAATAGTCCAGGCTGCTCCAGACGGAGCCCAGGAGCTGGGAGGCCTGGGCTATGCCCAGGTAGCTCCTGGGGCAGGTGCCACCTGACATGTCAAGTCAAACCTGCAGGGGAAGGTACTGAGTATGCGGAGGGCACCCCCGGGCAGAGCCCACAATGGACAGGGCCTGGGGAAGGAAAGCAGAGGGGGAAGGTAATTCTCACTGTCCACCACCTGGGGCATCCTGTTGGCTTCTGCCCCTGGTGTGGGGAGGGCCCTGCTGCATCCCAGTGAGGGCCCCTTAGTGGGGACACTGGGAGCCACAAGTTCTGTGTGCAGCCATTGGGGACCAAGAGTTTATTCTGTCCCTAGGATGCATGTCGGAAGTGGCCGGCAGAGGGTCAAACCCAGGGATTGACAGCCAGATGACAGCTGTCCCTGCCCTGACACTTCTGTCCCCTAAGCTGCACCTCACCATACTGGGGCTTCCAAGGCAACTGTGGAATTCTGTTGGAGGCTGCCTCCGCTGGTAAGGGCCAGCCAGATGGGGACAGTCAGCCGGCCCCTTGTCAGTGTGGCACAGCACACAGACCCTGCCCAGGCCCCCCACCCCTGCCTTCTTTACCCACCCAGGGGTGGAGGAAAGCCTGTACCTTGTGGCCACCTACATCCTAGACTCAAGACACCGTACAAAATGTCATTTCTGCCCAACTTCCTCTGTGGACGCCCTCCTCACACCTCAGGCCTTCACACCTGGGGCCCAGCAGAACTCCCCACCGCCGTCTCATCCACACCCACTCCAAGGAGGGCTCCAGCCAGAGATCCGGGGTGCTCTGCTCAGACCTTCAGGGCCCCCTTTAGCCATCTGGCCCTGCCCGCTCCCCGCAGTCCTCTCCAGCTCCCAGCACCAACCGTCACAGCAGCATCAGGGCAGTGGGGAGTGCTTCTGCCCCTGGCCCTGCAGACCTCCAGCTTCTCTCCAACAGCCAGCTTTGTAATCACCCCACTTCACAGAGGGCCAGACTGTGGCTAAACGGGGAGCAGCCCACTGTGGCATCAACCTCAGCCCTACCTCCTGGGTTTGGCCAGGGCAGGGTAGAAGCCCAGGGGGAGCCCAGCTGGGGCTCCTGCTGCAGAGTCCTGGGGTGTAGCCCTTGAGGGCACAAAGCCTTTAGAAAAGCTGATGAAGGGACCTCTCCCTGAGAGCACACTCAGGTTTCCATCAGACCTCAGAACCCCCTCGCCGGAGGTCACCAGGTCACCGACTGGGCTCCAGGCCCCTTCAATGGAAGGAGGGATTGAGGGGGCGTGGGGCTGGCCACGCTGGCCTGAGAAGTGGGAAGGAGTTGGGCTGCTCTGAGGCACCCTTGCTCCCTCCCAGCCTCCCAGGAGTGGCCTTTCTCAGTGACGCTCTCTGGGCCTTGGCACCCAGAGGGCACACCACGGGAAACTACTTTGGGGAAAGAAAGGGAAGTGCTCAGGCTCCCCGAGAGGGGCTAATGAGGCCCACATCCTCCTGCCCTTCTCTCCTGAGGCACTCACCTGGATGACGACCTTGACGGTGGCAGTGTCCACGATGGGTGTGCACACCAGGCCTCCGGGGTGCTGGCCGTCAGCACTGCGGTTCTGCTGGCCCATGGTGAAGAGCATGGGCACGGCCAGGAGCCCTGAGGCCAGCCAGATAGCGCTGATGAACTTCTTGGTGCGGCTGCGGGACATGAGGGTCTTGGCCTTGAAGGGGTGGCAGATGGCCAGGTATCGCTCCACGCTCAGGCTGGCCACGTTGAGAGCGGTGGCATAGGTGCAGGCATCCCGCAGGAAGTAGTAGCCCCGGCAGACAGCATCGCCAAAGGCCCAGGGGTGGTGCACCCAGATGAAGTTGTACAGCTCCACGGGCATGGCCAGCAGCAGGATGAGCAGGTCCGACAGCGCCAGGCTGCCCAGGTGGTAGTGCACCGTGCTCTGCAGGTTCTGCAGGGACTTCTTGCGGGCAAGTGTGAACGCTGTCACTGAGTTGCCCACGGTGCCCACCGCGAACAGTGCCAGGTACACTGCGGTCACCAGCACCTTGGAGTAGATGTCGGTGTTTACGTCCAGGTCGCTGCTGGGCGCAGGGAGGCTGCGCTGGGACACGTTGTCGGAGCCGTTGACCAAGCTCGGGGTCAGGAGCGCTGCCTCCACCTCTGACGGCGGCTGCTGGAAGAAGTCGGCCACCGGCGCACCAGCGCTGCCTGGCACGGAGCTGTTGAGGCGCATGGTGGGCGCGGGGTCCGCGGCTTTGTCCTGCGCCTCTGGGGCTGGAAGTCCAGGCAAGGGTGGGCGCGCCACAGGCAGGGCAGATGAAGAGGAGCGGGGGAGGGTGCAGAGGCGAGGAGGCGCGCCGTCCAGTCAGGAAGCGCTGGACGCCGACCGCGCCGCCCTGGGAGAGCTCGGCTCGCGCTCGCCTGAGGCTCCCCGGGCTCGGGGCTCAGCTCTCCGGATTCCCAGCTCTGTGTTCCCGGGTCCGCACTCTGCGGTTCCTCAGGCTCCTTCCAGGCTCTGCGTTTGCCGGGCTGGGGGCTGCCTGCGATCTCTAGGCTCTGCGGTCACCGGGGCTCCGGGGAGGCAGCGCGGTCGCCGAGCACAGCGCCAGGCCCGGTTCGGGCTTCGCGGGAGAGCCCGTGGCGCCAGCGGAACGCACGCACCGCTGCCGGCGCGCTCGCTTCCCTCGCTCGCGCTCTCCTGCCTCGCTCTCCGCGCACCCAGGCTCCGCACACCTCCTGCCGCGCCCGCGCCCTCCCGGCTCCTCGCGTCTCCACTGAGTTGGCGGCTGCGCGGCGCGCCCTGCGGTGAGGGGCGGTGGAGGAGGAGGGAGGCAGCCCCAGCCGCTGTCCCCTCCCCGCAGACTGACGGCCGCCCCTGCGTGCCGTCAGGGGCAGTCTGGACTCGGTGAGCCCAAGGAACCGGGATTCCGGTGCGAAGGGGTATTGGGGAATGGGTCTTTCCAGTCACACCTCCCCAGGCAGCACAGCCTCTTTCCAGTCTCTCCAAACTTTTCACCCCCCCAGCAAGCCTCCCAGAAAGCCCCCCGTGGCTTCCAGCTGGCTGAGCAGGAAGAGGTCTTAGTGGGGAGACCTGGGTGAGGAGGCTTCCCGCTGGCGGGGCTGGGCCTCTGCACTGGCTGGCTGAGCCCTCCTCCCTCCCCAGTGCCCATGGGTGCCAGAGGCTGAGCACCAGACAGGCTCCACTACTCTTCAGTCTGGAAGGGGTTGAACAGGGTCCCAGGGAGGGGGGACGGAAAGCAGGCTGACAGAGCAACACTCCTCGCCAAGCTGTCTCAGTCCTGTGCTGTGAGCAGAGGGGTCCTCTGGGCCTTCTGGTGCTGGAGGGGTGTGAATGGGCACCCTCTGGGCCACTGCCACCACCTGGATCTGATCAGAGCCCTGCCCTGCAGGGTTTAGGAGGCAGTGTGTGATGGGGAGGGGCATTTGTCCTGGGGAGTGGTGCAACCCTGGGCACCCTCCACCCCCACCCCAGCCTTCACAGGTTGCCTCTCCCCCTGGCTTGGCCACTGGAGGGCAAGCTCTTTGAACTTCCCCCTAGCTTGGCCACTGGAGGGCAAGCTCTTTGAACTTCCCCCTAGCTTGGCCACTGGAGGGCAAGCTCTTTGAACTTCCCCCTAGCTTGGCCACTGGAGGGCAAGCTCTTTGAGTCCTCCCCTGCAGGGGTTATGGCAAGAGCAACCAGGCATGAGCTTACCCAGGGCCACACCAATGTCTTCCCCTGGGCCCTCCCTGCCCCTTCCCCTGCTCCCCTCCTCCTAAGAACCCATCCTGGATCCTGGGGTGTCCAAGGTCAGGAGGACAGCCCAGGGGCCTGTCCCTGTCCCTCATGGGCCAGCTGGTTGCATCTGCTGTGTTGGAAATTGGAAATCTGCAGGCTGGGGGAGTCACAGGGTACTGAGAGAAGGGGAGGTGGACAGCAAACCCTGCCCAGACTATGGGCCCAGATTCGGCCATCAGGGAGGCACTCCGGCTGCTGGCAGTGGCTCTGCTGGCCCATGTGCACACTTCTGTGCTCTGCCTGCACTGAGCCTGCCTGCGCTGCCAAAGTGTGATGTCCTCGTCAAGGTGTCTTAGCACATAAAACAAGCACGCAAACAATTGACCTTCAATTCAAAGGAAAC
Organism: Urocitellus parryii; assembly: GCF_045843805.1. Lineage (NCBI taxonomy): Eukaryota > Metazoa > Chordata > Mammalia > Rodentia > Sciuridae > Urocitellus > Urocitellus parryii. Next base: position 198,015,072 of record NC_135536.1, on the reverse strand, counting down.
ACACATGGTCCCTTTGTTCACAGTGCATATCACAGGCCTGGAGATGGACAGTAAGGATCAAGTTGTGGCCCTTAATGTTTAACTTCTCTGCTGAGCACTGTGGTACATGCCTGTAATCCCAGCAGCCCAGGAGACTGAAGCAGGAGGATAGTAAGTTCAAAGCCAACCTCAGCAACTTAGCAAGGCCCTAAGCAATACAGTGAGACCCTGTCTCTAAATAAAGTGTGTGTGTGTGTGTGTGTGTGTGTGTGTGTGTGTATATATATATATATATATATATATATATATATATATAGAGAGAGAGAGAGAGAGAGAGAGAGAGAGAGAATTAAATTTTCTGGGCCTCAACTCACCTGCATAACTGGGGAGTGACAAATTAGCACTCCCTGGGACAAGGCTCATGCTCATGGCTCTCATCTGGAGTGAAGGGTGTTGAGTGGATTGTGCATCAGTTTTGCAGTATATGAGGCACATGCCCAGTCCAGCAAAATCGGCCTGAAAGCTCCACTGGATCAAACTGGGCTTGTCTTTGGAAAGCACTTCCCACTGGTCACAGAAGCAAGCTGGGCTGGGACCTGAGTGTCCACCAACACTAGAGGTGGTGGTGCTGGCCACTCACTGCTTCTCAGGGCTGCAGTCACAGCTGGGTCTGCCCGAGGACCGTGCCATCTGGCCGCATCTGTCAGGAGCCCCTAGAGGAACCCCCAGCCCTTTCTAGCCCGGGGCTGCAGCTGCACAGGCGAACGCAGGCCCTGGCTCTTGAGTCCATGTTTGTTTCCAGCTTGACCTTTGTCTGAGCTTCTCTTGAAGCTTTTGTTTGGTGCTAACACAGGAGTTTAAAAATCATGAAGGCAACTTAGCACAAATATTATGACGAGGCATTTGCTTAAAGCCACCTAGAAAAATGTCCCTGGAGAAGGATGTTTGCTCTACACAAAGTAGGCAGCAGGCTGTCCTGGGACCTGGTGACCATCCTCTGGGCTGTTCTTTCCTGGTTGAGCCAGAAAGGCTCAGCACCACAATCAGCTGATTCTCCCAGGGCCTTGCATGTGGTAGGCAGGTGCTCTAGCCCTGAGCCACATGCCAGCCCCCAAGCAACTGATTCTTTAAGGAAAGTGGTGGCGAGGAGCTTGCAGGACCCCAACCCAGCACACTGTAGCCTGGCTCAGCCTTGGAGAGCACAGCTCTGGGGTGTAAGCCCTGAGCCGTGAGCTGTTCCAGACCTCTGGAGAGCCATAGGTCTCCGCCTCCTGCCCTGGCTTAGGCCCTTCAGGTGCTGGAGCTGGCCTGTCCCTTGTGCAGCAAGGGCCAAGATCCCCTCAGAGTTCTGTGTTTGTTGGATGCCACCGCCGTGCAGGGGTGATTTCCACTCTGTGTGCTTGTGTGACATAGCAAGGTCACACCCCAGTCCCAAGGGCCACCAACGCTGCCCTGGGGGAGCTCCTCCCATGGTGCTGCAGACGCCCTAGAATGGCAGACGGGACGGTCAGGGTAGGTCCTCACCTCCTCACCTCGGACCCTCCAGGACCCTCCTTGTTTTAAAGCAGGAAGTCCAAGGTCTGGGAACTGGGCCCACTCAGTTGGCAGCAGAGGGGATGCTGGCTACTCCATCAGGACGGAGGCTGAGGGACACCTGTTTGTTTTCTTTTCTATCTTTTCCCATGTCCCCAACACTGCCCAGGACACACCTGGTGCCTTGTGGGTTTCTCCTGAGCCAATAGGACGAGTAGTCACCAGCTGAGTCCCTCCTGGGCACAGGTCCAGAGTCCCCCCACACACACACACGCAGGAATGCCACTTTCTTTAGGCACTGCCCCTCTCTCAACTGACTGACTATTACTGGACAAGAAACTTTCTTATGGAAATTAAAACATTAACCAAGTTCATAATAATAGCTGCTTCAGTTACCTGCTGCTGCGTAACAAAGCACCCAGAGCTCAGTGGCTTCAACCTGCCTCCTTTATCTTCACTGTTATTATACATGGGGAGGCGGGTGGGGTTGACTGTGATTGAGATGCAGGCATGCAATGTGCATATTTCACAGAGTTGAGCTCCCACAACATGGAAATCGCACATGTTCCAGGACTGCTGCCTTCCAAGAAGGAATCTTAAAAATAGAGCAACACATGTGCCTGTGTGAGAGGAGGAGGGGCCCTCTGCCTGGCACCTGCCTGTGCTCACAGCATCTCCCGGCTGTCGGATCCAGAGGTCGAGCTCCAGGCCTGCTGAGCCTTGATATCGGCATCCCTGCCCCTCAGACTCCCAGTCTCTGCTCTGCCATTGGCCAGCTCTCTGGAAATGTGAGCTGTGTTCTGGTGGAAGAGTCAGGAGGGGAGCGGGGTGGCCATGTGAGTTCATGGTGCCTGCAAGGGACAGGTGCCCCAAGGCCAGGGGTTTAAAATTCATCAAGGCAACTTAGCACAAATATTATGACAGGGGTGTGAGGGTCCTGGAGCCATGGCTGGGGTAGGAGGGTCTTTGAGTCCCAGCTCCACCATGCCCTGACCCTGGGTTCTGGGCAAGGGAAACAAGTCAGCTGAGCCTCAGTTTCCCTGTCTGTGCGGGGCAGATGGTGCAGTTCCTACATGGCTGGCAGCTGGGTGCCTCTCCTTCCCACCCAGTCTCCAGGGCCCTCTTCCCTCTCGTGCCCAAATGCCCAGAACCTTCTAGTCCCTGCCCTGAGGCGGCTCAGCGTCACTGACTGTTCTGAAGCAGGCCGTCTAAATCTCTGTTTCTGCCAGGCCCCCTCTGCCCGATGGTCTGCCTCACAATCACCGAGTGTCTGCCATCTGCAGGAAGCCAAGCCCTCCCCACCCCACGGAGCACTTTTCCTGGGGCACCTCGGCCATCGAGTTCCCCAGTTTCCTGGTCCCCAGGCCCTGCCTGGAGGCTCATCAGGACTGGCACCTGGCGGGCAGGTGGGCGTGTGTGGAGCGGACAGAGCACTTTTGGGGCAGCTGGTGCTTCTCTTGCCCAGTGCCCTGGTGCCGTCCGTGTGGTCTGTGTGTGCACTCGTGCGTGTGCGGGTGAGTGCGTGCTACAGCAGTGACGTGCTGGCCCCCCACCGGGGCTGCAGAGGTGCCAGTTGGTGGGCGCAGGCCCTCCAAGCCCTCTGCCCCTGCTTGGGGACCCCCTGAGGATGCCCTGCTCTCTCTCTCTCTCACCCACCTTGCCGTGAAAGCTGTGCCCAGAGTGGGGAGGGAGGAGTGTCCCTGCAGCCCTGCCCGCTGACCCTTCTGTTCTTTCCACTTGGGAGCCCCGGCCCTGGCTGGAGCTCTGGGAATTTGCCTCCAGCCTCTACGTGGTCCATCGTGAGGAGTCTGTTCCACACGCCTGCCCACGGTGTTCAGCTCCAGAGGTCAAGCAATCTGCCTTGTGCCCCACAGACACTGCAGGGCCTCAGAGGGGCAGGCCCCTGTGGCGTCCATTTTCTTCCTCACCACTCATGGGTCAGCAGGGAAGTGCTCAGGGAGGGGACTAGTGGGGATGGTGGGCAGTGACTGTGGGCAGTGAAGGTCCAGGCTGCCCTCCAGGGGCCTGTCCCATAAACCAGGCTCTTCCCAGAAGTCCCTCCGTCTCTGTGAGTGTACAGCAGGTGGAAGCCACAAGGGAGCCCCGAGGAGTGCAGAGCACCCCCAATTCTGCTCTTGGCTGTGTCTGGACAGCCTGGTTCAGGGACAGGATGAACGAGGGCAGGGGAAGGGCTGGCCAGGTGGGAGGAGTGTGCGGTGGACAGCTGGCCTCAGACCTCTTGCTCCCAGCTGCCAGGCTCAGGGCCCCAGCCCTGGTCACTGCCCCTCCTGGCCAACAGGTTTCCTGCTTCTCTCCCCAGGACAGGTGCCCAGGCTCTGGTGCAGGGAGGACAAAGGGAGGGACTCCCAGGGGCAGGCTCGCCAGGGACAGGGACTGAGGAGCCAGAGGTCCAGGTGGCCGCAGCTGCTGTACACCTGGAGGCTGGTTTGGCGGTCACTTGGCTGGGAGCAGGCCCCCCTCACAAGGCAGGAGGGCGGCTGGGTTCCAGGTCCTTCCTGCTGCTGCAGACTCCACTGAGAACTCGCATCTGGGCACTTCAGTGCCCTGCTGAAGCCTGACTCCCCACTGCCCACCTCCCGTCTGTCCAGCACTACCAAGTGTGGCCAGTGTTGGTGACCCAAGGGGCCTGGAGGGAGCAGAGAAGCCCCTCCATTGGAGCTTCAAGTGGACCTGCCTCCTGGGGGGCAGAGAATGGGGCTGGGGAGTTGGGTGGACCTGACCAGGAGTGTTCGTGGGGAAGCCTGGAGGGGGCTCAGCCCCAGGTGGGAGGGCTGGGCCAGTGTAGAGGACAGAGGCCCCTGACCCCCAGCTCCACACAGGGAGTGCAGGGTCTATTTCCAGGGGGCGTGCTTGAAGAAGGCCAACTCCAGCCCACCCTGCACTGCCCACCAGGCGGTCAGGATGGACCCCCACCTTAGCAGCAGATGGGGAGGTGTCAGGATTGGGGCCAGACAGTGAGGTCCCCACTGCTTCAGCCGCCACTCGGCCCTCCCAGCGACAAGGTCCCCCTGCACTTTCCCAGATGCCTTCAGCAGAGCAGCTTGCCAGGGCCAGCAAGGCTGAGCACTCTCCAAGCAGGGGCAGCCCGGCCCCTGTCACGCTGGAAGAGGTCCCTGGTCCCTGAGCCCCAGGGAAAAAGCACTTTTTTTCTTTCTCTTTTAGGGGATCAAGCACAGGGCCTGGTGTTGACCAGTCTCATGCTCCAACTCCTGAGCTCCACCCCTGCCCAGCACTTGATGTGCTCTTAGGAGAAGTCAACCTAGGTGTGTCCTGCACAGAGGGACAGCAGTGCTCCTGAGCTCAGTCCCAGGAGGAGGCGTGGGCTGCTGCTTCTCACGATGGAGCCTGGCTTCATGAGCGTCCCAGGTGTGCTCCTGGCCATGCTGGGCAGTTGGTCAGTCTGCCGATGCTGTCTTCCTCTTGGTCTCAGTGGCAACAGGCAGCTCCTGGATTCTGGAGACTACTCACTCTCGCAGATCACTGATCTGAGCCCAGATTCCCCACATGCTGGCTGGGAGGGACCGAGGGACCCCCATCGTCCCCCCACTGCCACCCCACCTGAGCTGTCTTGCAGCCCTGGGCCTTCCTGCCCTGGTGTCCTACGGGCAGGAGAGGTGGCTTCGGCACCTTCTCTCTCCCGGACCTTTCACTTTTCTCGGGGAAGGTTGGAGTTGAACAGACATGTCTCCAGGAGTTGCCATCACTCCCGAGCCTGCACCCAGGAATTCAGCTGCTTACCTATGTAAGTAGGACGGTCTCCTGCTTTCCAGTGGCTTTGTGAGAATTCCCAGAGTGAAACCTGCAAACCGTTCCTCCTTTGTCCTTACCTGAGCTCTGGTGACCACGTCTTGGGGCCAGTTTACCCATGGCAGACAGACCCCAGGGGCAAGAGGGCCGAGGGCCGGTGACTCTGTGCCTGCTGTCCATCCCACCACCCATGGGAGCTTCGGAGAGACCAGAGGGTCTGCAGCAGCCAGGCAGGCGAGTGGACTCCAAGCAGGCCACACCCATCTGGGCTCTGGAGGGCTGGGCTGCAGCAGGGCCCAGGTGCTCCCCATGTCCCCCGACCCTTCACCCCAAGTCCCTGTTGAAGACTCCACCTCTCAGCCTCCCCTCAGCTCCCACTGCCATGTCTGGAGGACTCCTGGTGTCCCACCCACCAGACATCCTCTCTGGCTTCCTACTGGTGGCACCTGTCAGTGGTGGCAGGAGCCTGAGGTCTGCAGGGTGAAGGGGGGTCCTCTCAGTCCATTTAGGCTGCAGCCACATGAAGCCAAAGCCGTGGTGCTGTGACAGTCACCACTCACTGTCCTGGAGGTCTGAAGGCCAAGGCCGTGGCAGCGGTGGCCCTGGGTTTGGTGTCTGGAGAGGGCCACTCTGAGTCAGGGATGGTGCCACCTGTGTCCTCCCCCTGTGGGAGGGACGAGCGAATTCCCTGGAGTCTCTTTTGAAAGGGCACTAGCCCCTTTCACAAGGGCCATCAGGTACCACCTCCCCAGGACCTGAACACCTCCCCAGGGCCACCTCCCGACCCCTCACCCTGGGGGCTGCAGCCCGTGGATCTGAAGGGACACACAGGAAGTCCATGGCAGAGACCCTGTGACTCTGGACCACAGGTCTTCCTGGACGCTGTGCTCTCCAGAGACCCCTCTTTCTTCCTGTGACCTCTACCCCCAGGATAATTCCTAGAGTGACACAGGGCTGGGGCTTCCTGAGGACTGGCTGGGGCCTGTCTAGTCCCAGTTGTCCCCTGGACCCTGGTGGCAGGACCCTCTCTTCTCTCAAGCAGGTTTGGCCCCACAGAGTCCCCAGGAGAAGGGGGTGAGTAGACCTGGAGCCTCCCTCGGGGTGCACCTCCTGCAGGTGAGCGAGTGTAACTGCGGCTGAGCTGCTGACGGGCTGGAGTGTGGCTGGGGGCGCAGCCTGAGCCCAGCAGGCCCAGGCCCGGGTTCGATTCCCAGAACTACAAGATCAATTCATTAGCTCAGGTAGCAGGGTGGCGAGCCCCTCTGGGGGGCTGTGGTTTGTCCTCAGCCTGGCTCAGGGCACACACTCCCTCTCCCACCTGGCCACCGTCAGCATCCAGGAGAGCATTCCATTTGATATTTGGTCTTTGAACCCAGTTCCCCACACAGGGCCCCAAGAACTCTGTGATTTCCTGGGTGGCAGGAGCTCCTGGCTTCTGTGAGGTGACTCTGGGTGGGCCCTGGCCACCAGGGACAATCGTATGACCAGAGGGCTGAAGTGCAAGCTGACCACCAGTGCCTGGTGGCCTGATCCATCTCGAGAGCCCAGGAGCACCGGGCTTGGACGGCAGCTGGTGGTGGCATCCTGTGCCAGGGGCGGCGCGCCCTGCCCTCTGCCCCTCAGGGAGACGCTGAGCTCTGCCCGCCCACCCGCACGCCGCACATGGCTCCACCTGGCTGGTCACCTGTGTCTTTCCCGGCTCCTTTATGACAGACCAGTAAGTGTAGGTGTCTCTGAGTTCTGTGAGCCGCTCCAGCAGATTAACTGATCCTTCGTCAGAGTGGAGGGGCCGGTTTACTGCTGTCCATGAGCCCCAGGGGACAGACACAGGGCCGCCCCATCCCGAGGCCTGCGCCCACTCCAGGCAGGTCATGCCAGGATTGGACTGGACTGGAGGCCACCAGCTGGCCCACTTTGGGTTGGGTGGCAGTGGGGTGTGTCCTCTCCATGGCCAGCCTTGAGGTGGTGCCCGATCACACTGGATGTCACAGGATGGGGAGTGGGCACCTCTGAGGTCCTGCCTGGCACAGGCTCGGGCACAGCCCAGACCAGCACGGGGCAGCCCTGGAGCTCCCTGCCCAGGATGCCCGCTGGACCTGCCTGGGATCTGCAGCCCTGGGCTAACTGTGTGGACAGCTCAGAGGCCCACGCTGTCCCCTCGAGACAGACAGGCTCCAAGCCTTCGCTCCCGGGCCTCTCTAGAGTGAGGCTGAGGCAGGCTTCATGGTTGTCATGTCCTTGCTGCCCTCCTCCCGTCCCCTCTGAGGACCTTGGTGGCCCACTGGCACACAGCCTGTCCAGAGCTAGAGCTGAGGGCCCAGGAAGGCCACCAGGGTCTGGCTGCTGCCCTGGAGGGAATCTAAACCCTCAAGAACCTCAAGGTTTCAGGGAGGCTCGGCCAAGGTGGCCGCCAAGCAGAGACCCCAGGTGTTCAGACCCATGGAGGGGTTGGTGTCAGAGCAGGCCAGCGCCCACCAGGGGTTAGGGGCTACTGGTGGTCAACTTTCAAGTTCTCCAGGTGAACCACAGGCATCTGCCCTCCACCTGGGAACACACTGTGTGCACAAAGCCCCCTGCAAGGCTGGGGGCGGCGACGTGGCCCCTCCTGGCCCCTGCCCTGGGAGGCGCGCTCCGTCCCACAAGCTGGGGCTGCAGGACCTGCCCCTGGCGGTGTCACTCTGGGAGGGGCCCTTAGAATATCACCCTGAGGGAGAAAGGAACGTGGGCTTAAGGGGAAGGTGCTTCCACCTAAGTGACCACTTGGCTGGCCAGGCTGCACCCAGAGATCACACCCTCACACCCTCACGCACACCCGCTCCCCTGTGGGTGCAGAGCCCAGCCCAGTGCCCCACCGCCCTGCCCAGGAATGCACACATGCCGCCTCATCTCCCCCATGCATTGAGGAGGCACCATCTGCATGGCACCCTGGCGAGGAGAGACTTGTGTCTTTTGTTTTCCTTCTGAGGAGCTCCACGTCTTGAGTGAATAATCCTGTTGTTGACGTTCCTAACGGCCTCCCATCCAGCCTGGCTCTGTGATCTTTTTCCAAATGCCACTTTTGTTTAACAACCTGCCACGGAGGGGAAGTGGCTGTTCCTCTGTTGACCTTCAGGCCAACAGCGCTGCCTGGACAGCGGCGCTCAGACCAGGAGCCACGTCTGGGGCTTTCGCCAGCCCAGATCCCGGCTGCCCGCCAGGCCTGCCCCTCCTGCTGTGCCAAGAGGATTTCTGCTCCTGAGGCAGGGCCTGTCTGCAGGACTTGGGGTGCACTGGCTCCGTCCTCCCTGCCTCTGGCAGCCAGAGGCCCCGTTCCCCTGGCCTTGGACAGCGCCCAGGTGGCCAGGCAGAGCCCCTCTGCTGCACTTGCTGGGAGGGGAAGGGCCCCTGCTGCTGTCGGTCAGTTCCCATGGTCTGGGGTGGAGCTGGGTGGAGAGAGGCTCCTGAGCCCTGCTTCTCCTCCAACTGGCTCCTGTCCCTGGGGCCAAACACGGTGACCATGCACCTGAGCAAGAGCGGGTGTCTGACGGCACTCGGCCCTGGTCCTGAGATGTACGGGCCCCAGGATGGCAGTCAGGTAGCGGGTTAGGGCTCCATCCTCTGTGACCAGCTGGACACTCTCGCAGCCTCCCGGCCCGTTCTTGTCTTCTCTGGAAATCCCGAGGCCTGATAATAGAGGCATTCATTCTGTTCCTGAGCTGCTGCGGGCTGGGGGAGCCGAGTGGAGATAATTTGCTCCTTCCTGCGACAGCTAATGATTAGCTTCCTGATAGCAAGTTGCTGGCTCGCATCGATCTGCCTACACAGCCAGGCACTGGAGAAATGGCTTCAAGAAACAGAATCCCAAGGCCTTAGCGCTGTGCCTTCCAGAGCAGTCCAGATCTGTGGGGCATTCCAGCTCTGAGTGGCTCTGAACAGCCCTCCCTGCCTGGGGCCGCAGGCTGTCCATGCTGGAGGCCAGGAGCTAGGGGCATGGGGCTCCTCCAGCTCAACACCGGAGGAAATGACCTGAGGCTGACTTTGAACTGCCTCTGAACCTGCGGCGGGGTTGACGGGTTCCTGACTGTCAGGCTGCGATTTGGAATCCCTACCGCTGAGCAGAGAAGGCAGGAGTGTCCAAGTGGACTCAGCCCTGGGCTCACCCCTCGCCCTCTGCCTGCCCCTTCCCCTAGTGAAGGGGGCAGAGCAAACGCTTCTCCTGCCTCAGCTGGAGTGACCCTTCCCCTGAGCTGGAGGCCCTGTCCTTCCTGAAGGACCCTTCAGAATCCTGGCTACGTGGCTCCTGCAGGGTGCAGGACTAATCTCCCCTCACAGCCTCTCTCCCTGCCACTCTGCAGCAGGACAAGTGGGGACTGTGAAGTGTCCAGGGACAACAGGCTCCCTTTGTTCCTTGGTGGCGGGATTTCAGCTCCCTGCTGAGAGTGGGCCAGGTCCCCAGGCCCAGCCTCCTCCCCTGGCTCCTCCCCGAGGGTGGGGTGCTGACCCGCGCCCTAGGCCTGCAGAGTCAGAGAGAGATGGACGTGAGGGGAAGGCCGTGTGGGAGGAGCCCAGCACCCGGGGACTACCCAAACAGCTAAAGGCCTGACCGGGTCCTTCAGGGTCCTGCTCCTTGCATGCAGGGAAAGACGGGTAAAGGCCAGGGACCTGGGGTGAAATGAGTCTTTTGGTGACGCTGGTTTTCAAACTGCTGTAGGTGTGTCCAGGCACCGGCTGACTTGCGCCTTAGGGCGTCATTAGAGTCTCTCAGGACAGGGCAGCTCCCTACTCCCCGCCCACCCGCCAGCACCCCAGTCCTCTTCCCTGTCCTTCTGCTAAGAGCAGGAGGCTGCTGTGCGTGCCCTCCACAGGGTAGCCCCTCCCTCAGGCCCAGCCCTGCTGGTTCCCAGGCAGCCTCAGCAGGGCACGGTTGACTGGGTCCTCCCTGATCCTCTGGGTGTTGCCAGGACCCCAGGCCACAGACCTGCACGTCTGATCTGGAACCTGCTGACACCAAACCCAGGGAGCTGGCCCTTTCCACTTCCAGAGCCTGAAGCTGACAGGCAGGCCGGCCGGGGAGCCCCCTGGGACCCCAGAGCAGAAGCAGAGCTGGGCCTGCTGTGTGTACAGGCTGGGCTCCCGGGGACCCAGGGCCTGGGGTGCGGGTCAGGAGTGCAGAATGGGGTGTGCCGGGCACACAGATAGACCCCACGCCCCGTGTGTGGGAAGCACACTGGTGGTGGCTGCGGGGAGGACCTCCCAGCCAGGCCCCGAGTCACTGCTGCCCTGTCCCCTGTCATCCCCTGCCCCTGGGAAGCAGGGTCCCTGCTGCCCCGGAGCCTCCAGCATCCGGCTGGTGTGAGGTGAGGAGGGCCCGGGCTGCAGCCGCCTAGGTGAGGGGGACAGAGGGGAGGGGGCAGCTGAGAGCTGTCACAGCCCTGGTGAGTCACCCAGTGCCTCAGGCCTGCCCCCTGTTCAGGGCTCCCAAGGGCCAGGAGGACCCTGGGTGCCAGTGCCAGGCTGGTCTCCTGGCCTGGCAGCACTGCGGAGGCCAGGGGAAGCAGGTGTGCTCCTTCTGTGTCCAGGAGCGTCCTCCCTGGCGAGGGCCTGTGACGCGACTTAGACCCTGCCTGCCCTTGAGGGATGGCACCAGAGCAGGGGTGGCCGTGTCACCCCAAGACACTGCCCTTAGCTCTCCTCTGCCATCTCATGGCCCTGACTGGCTCCTGGCCAGGGTCAGTGCTCAGCTCCTCCAGTGGTCAGTGTCCTGCTGGGTGGCCCTGGTGATGCCCTCCCTCCCTCCCCAATCAGTTGTGTCTCCGCAGGCCTCCCTCCCCTGCCTCCCCAGAGCCCCTAGACCCTGTGCCGTCAGTGGAGGAGCCCACGGGTGCTTGGCGCAGGCTTGGCCATCCTGGACCTTGGGGCCCTGTGAGGGTGAGCTGGCAGGAGCCCTCAGAGTCCAGCTGCCTGTGCTCCGTGGTGCCCTGAGTCTGAAGCCCTGTTTCCTCTCCCTGCACCCCCCCTGGGCTCTGGTGAAATAGCTGCACAGTAACTCAGACTAAAGGGTGAGGGACGGCCAAGAAAGGCAGCTTCTTTGTTCTTTTTACTTTATAAGAAAATATTTTAAAAAGAAAGAAGAAAAACAAAACGAAACAAAGATTTGGATGTGGAGCACCCAGGCGGGCAGGTGTGTAGAGCCAGGCCAGGGCCAGGGCCAGGGCCCTGGGGCAGGACTGCTGCGGCACTTCTGCTGTGGTTCTCTCTCAGATGCTGGAGAACAGGACCTTCAGCCACACTGGGACAGCAGCAGAGCCAGGAGCTCTGTGGCCCCTGCACTCTCTGCTCTGCTCCCTCTATGAAGGTCACTCTGCCCAGAGTGTGGCCGAGATCCCTGGTTTACAACCCGCCTCTGAGCCCAGAGCCCTCCTGCCCCCAAGGCTCCTTCCCCACGTCTTCTCAGTTCAGTAGCTCAGATCCAAGAACCTTCCTTCCAGCCACAGAAGTGGAGAGAGGCTGTGGGGGCAGCATGGGCCAGGAATTGGAGCTCAGAGGGAGAGGGGAGGAGGGGAAGGAGGGAAGGAGGGGAGATGGAGGGGGAGGGGGGAGGGGGGAGGAGAGGGAGAGGGGAGGGGGAGGGGAGGGGAGGGGGAGGGGGAGGGGAGGGGGAGGGGAGGGGAGGGGAGGGGGAGGGAAGATGGAGGGGAGGGGAGGGGGAGGGGAGGGGGAGGGGAGATGGAGGAGGGGAGAGGGGAGACTGGGGGGAGGGGGAGGGGAGGGAGAGGGAGAGAGGAGTGAAGGGGAGGGGGAGGGGGAGGAGAGGGAGGAGGAGGGGGAGGGAAGGCAATTTTCTGGAGGAGGGCTTCCTGAATGGGAAGGGGAAGGGGTAGGAGGAGGAGAGTGAGGCAGGAGGAGGGGGGAGAGGGAGGGGGGAGAGGAGGGGAAAAGCAGGGGAGGAGAGAGGACAGTGAGGAGGGGAGGCAATGGGTTGGGGCTGGGCTGGGGGGGGGGGGCCCTCCCAGAGGGGCCCTTCCTGTCTGCCCAACAAGGCGACTGCTCACTCCCACAGTCTACTGGGGTCTCCCAGGTGGGGAATCTCTGCTGCGGCCTCCACTGCCCTCCTCGCTGCCCTTTCTCTCGGCCAGCGGCCAGCGTTGGAACGTGGGCAACAAGCGCTGTTTCCCCAGAGGACAGGCAGCTCGCCCTGCGGGGCCAGCGTTCTGGAATGCGTGCTGCGGACATCCATCACGGCCCTGGCATAAACCCAATTAGAGGAGAACAATCTGTAAGTCACCGACTGTGTTTACAGCTTCCTAAATTCACTCTTCTTCCTTAAGAACAAAACAAGACAGAAGAAGAGGACCCACTGATGGGCCACAGCAGGCAGAGCAGACTGCCAGCGCCCCAGGCCACCTCCCAGCCCTCCAGGCCACCCACCTCCACCCCTCCAGCCGCCTCCCTCCCCTCAGTCTGTCCCCGGGCAGCCCCCCTGCTCCGAGCATCCTGGTTTAGGTGGTCTAGATTGCTGTGGAGTCAGAAGAGCCCTCTGGTGCACTCCTGGGCCTTGGAGGTGTAAGTACCAATCGTCATTATTGTGTCGTGCTTTCTGGACACAGTCATTAGCTGCAAACCAGCCCTCGGTGAGAAGGGGAGGACCTGAGGCCAATTAGGCTCCTAATTAGTGACTTCCAGGTGTGGCAATGGCCCAGCTACCGACTGCTGCAATTAATCCTGGAAAGTCCTAAATTGCTCTTGAGGGAATCAATGACTGGGTGGGGCTGCTGCCTGCTCTGGAGACTTGAGCTCGGTGGAGGTTGGCAGGGCAAGTATCAGAGGCCCTCAGCGATAGCCTTGAGCCGGGGTCACCAGAGACCCCTCCAAAGTTCAAGCCAGGGCAGGCATCACTGCCCAGCTCTGCCTCAGTCCCCTTCCTGTCCAACAGGACAATGGGGACCTTAGTTGTGCAATGCACACTTGCTCTATTCTGGCTGTAAACCAGCTGCTCCAGGCTTCAGCAACCAGGATGAAGCTGAGGCTGTTGCATCAGTGGGGAAACTGAGGCAGGGGTAGGTGAGTAACCCCCTAGGCCCTCCAGGTCTGCCCAGGGCCTAAAAGCCCCCCAGGGCCATGTTGCTGGAGAAGCACCCTGTGCAGGAGGACGGCCTGGTGTTCTGACCTTCCTGCCACCCTCCCCCTGAGAGGCCCCTGGTGTGCCCGAGTCCCATGGAGGGCCTTGTCCTAATTCCAGGGTGGCACCACTGGATGTGCAGTTTGGCCTTGAGGCAGCTGGGGGAGCCAAGGGACTCCTCCTGTCCTGTAAAACAGTGAGGGAGCACAAGTGGTCTGTCCTCTAGCGCAACCACTCAGCCATGGAAAGGGAGGAAGCCATCTGCCACCCACTGGCACCACAGGGACGCCTCGGAAGCCCTGCGATCAGGGAGGAGCCACTCAGCTGACAGAAAGCCCTCATCTACTGATGTGAAGTCCTCATAGGTTCTAGGAAGTCTTCATCCACTGACAGGAAGTCCTTATCCACTGACAGGAAGTCCTTGTCCTTTGACAGGAAGTCCTCATCCACTGACAGGAAGTCCTCATCTATTGATAAGAAGTCCTCATCCACTGACAGGAAGTCCTCATCTGTTCTAGAAAGTTCTCATTTGTTCTAGAAAGTTCTCATCCACTGACAGGAAGTCCTCATCCACTGACAGGAAGTTCTCATCTGATCTAGGATGTCTTCATTCACTGACAGGAAGTCCTCATCTGTTCTAGGAAGTTCTCCTTCTTTCTAGGAAGCTTTTATTCTCTGGCAGGAAGTCTTATCCTTCTAGGAAGACTTCATAGCAGTGGAGAGCCCAGCTGAGTGGTTGGGAGCTAGCAGGACCAGGGCACGGGGTTCCAGTGTCTTTGTGGAGCACTGAGAATGTTCCAGCAGATGTGCAGTGGTCCTGCAACCACAGACACCCAGAACCTGACGGATTGTGCTCCTGGGGTGGCAGACTTGTGTGTCATGTGATATGCATGTTAATAAATCTGGCTTTTGGGTTTTTTAAGCCACCACTCTGGTTGGAGGGGCCCAGACCCTTGCAGAGATGGGAGGAAAGGGATGGAAGAGGGAGCTGGAGGCAGGGCAGCTTCTGCAGGTGGTCCACCCTGTGGGGCCAGGTCAGGGGCTGCTCCCTCAGGGAGAGGATGCCAGGAAGCTGAGTGTCCAGTTTCTGCTTGGGGCTTTCCCTAGACAGGACTTGCTTCCCCAGGCTCCTTCCAGGGAGTCCAGCCAAGCGGCCTTCTGGCCTGGGTGACCTTCCTGGTCACCATGTGGGCTCTGAATAGGACCAGCACTGATTCTCAGCTGTGGTTTCTGTGGCCAGGGAGCCGGTTGGTTTCTTGCTCACAGCTGGTCACAGGCCCTGTCCACTTCCCAGCCTGGAGGGGCTGGCCCAGAGCTTGGGGAAGGCCCGCATCCAGCTTAGTGCAGAAACACCTGGGGGGGGGGGCTGGGGGAGGGAACCAGGCTGCCAGCTCCCACTGGGATGGGAGGAGCCCTGGTGTGGAGGGGACTCTGTCCCTGCTGGCAGGCTCAGGCCAGGCCTGTCCTGCCCCCTGGTGCCCACTGGTAGTAACTGTGGTCCTGCCCAATGCTCCTGCACTGGGTGCCCACTAAGAGCCAGGACCTGGCCCCTGCTCAGAGCTCACAGCCAGAGCTCTGGGCACCTGGCCACTCATTTGTTTTGGCCAGAGTGGCTCCATGTGCCCTTTGGGGGCAGGAGCATGAGGTCACCTTTGCTGGGGATCCTCCGATTGGGGATCCACCAGCCTCAAGCTGGGAAGGCAGCACAGCTCAGCAGAACATCCTGGCACCCCAGCCTCTGCCTCTGGCCTTCCCAGGGGCGAGAGCCGCAGGTGTCCCTGGAGGAGCAGGTGACATGGCCAGGCTGTGGACCATGGTCAGCCTGGATGTTGGATGAGGGGGCAGCAGGGGTTGCAGACGGAGCTGGGTTCCTGGACAGAGGCTGAGGTGGGCTCTGTGGGAATCCCATGGGACCCGGGGCAGTGTGGCCTGGACTGTGGGGTACATAAGATGAGGCTAGGGAGACTCCAGGACCCCAGAATTTAGGGGCAGCCAGACATCCTCAAGTGGACATGTAGCCTGAGCCCCAGTGAGAGCAGGTGAGCTATTTGTGTTAAAATCTGCTAAGTGGAAAGGTAACCTGCGCTTGGGAGGGTGGCTGGACAGAACGGTGGTTCACTGTGTCCTGGGCAAGTGAAGAGTGCCTGTGGGTCAGGAGCAGGAGGCCTGGCCCCAGGGAACACACAGGGAATGGCCAGGTGGCTCTGGAGGAGGAGCCAGGGCGAAAAGCTGCTGCCTGTGCTTGGCCACTCAGGGCACAGGTGTACTGTGTCCCCAGAGCTGCAGCTTCTCAGGGCTCACACGGCAGGACAAGCAGCTGCCCTGGAGCCTCCCTGTGAGGAGGCTGACCACAGATCTCAGGCCCTCTCAGAGGCCCATCTCCAAACACACCCTGAGGCGAGGCTTCTGCGCATGAACCCAGGTCGTGGTTCAGCCCCGCTGATGACTGGGGAGAGGTACAGGGAGTGCACCACTTCCAAGTATTTATGTGCCACATAAATTTAAGAACATATTCATACGTTTGTTTCCATGTCTTTTGGCTCAGGCCAGCCAGAGTCTAAGTGGGAGCTGGTGTGCTGGGGAATGTGCTCCAGTGTCTGTCCTGGGCACCCTCCTTGGAGGGTGATGTGGCCCGGACCTGCGCATCCTGGGGCTCCCTGGCCCTCCTTGTCTTGCTCTGCCCTGAAGATGTGATTCCCCACCCGCCTATCCACGCTCCTGAGGCCTGGTTTCCAGGGTGCAGAAGTGGACCCTGGGGTGTAGCTGACTCAGGGAGCATCTGTCCTCCCTCTGGTTTGTGGGAGGAGAAGGTGGGCGTGCAGTAGGCGAGAGCTCTGTGCGGAGAGCCGTGCTTTCGCTGGGTAGGTTCCTAGCAGCAGCCGTGGGCCCCTCGCCCCCCAGGCCTCCCCTGACAGCCTCCCGAGTGGCAGATCCCGCTGTCTCCTCTGTCTGTTGGGAGTGCTGTGGTCCTGCACACAGGAGGGCCCTGCAGGCTCCCTCGCACCGTGTGTCACACGGGGCACAGACGTGTAGCCCTCCTTGTTAGCAGCGTCTGCCCCCTAACTCTGGGCACGCACAGATGGGGCAGATCATCTGTGGGTGGGGAGGCAGGCGGTGTGGGCCTG
The DNA here is from genome assembly GCF_045843805.1 of Urocitellus parryii. Lineage (NCBI taxonomy): Eukaryota > Metazoa > Chordata > Mammalia > Rodentia > Sciuridae > Urocitellus > Urocitellus parryii. The sequence goes on along the minus strand of NC_135536.1, from coordinate 197,998,569 downwards.
TCCACGCTGGGCCCTGAGGTGGAGTCTGGCCGCTGTGGCTTTGTTCTCAGGTTGCAGGGGAAGGGAGGGTGCCCAGCAGGGCACTGTGGGCCAGGCCAGTGCCAGGGACAGCCTGCACCACAGAGCTACATGAAGAATGGGAAAGCCACCAACCCTTGCAGATTCATGGAATAAAACTCGGGTACAGGATGTAAGCTTTAAATATTAAAATGTATTTACATATGCACAGTTCGAAGGGGACAGAGCAGCACTCTTGGCTGACTACTGGCCTCTCCCTGCAGGATTCACAGCCACAGGAGTTGGCCCTGACGCACCCCCTGTGACCAGGTATGAAACATCTTTAAATGTGCTTTATGGAAAATGTGGGTCCACAAACATATTTACACAAGTTTCTCCCCCTCCAGTGCAGAGGCCACAGCTCGAGGACAGGCCGTGACAGCGGCTCAGGCGACAGGTCCAGTCGGGGCGCCCCTGGCACAGCCTTCCCACAGGTGCTCCAGGCTTCGGAAGAGGCAGGAAGTCAGGGCCAGGCCAGCCGCCCACGGGGTGCGCCGTCCTGAAGGCCCAGCCTGGACACCAGGCCACCTCGGACAGCCTCCTGCCTCGGAGGCTGTGATCCCCCAGCCGTTGCTGGGTCGAAGCTGGGGAACCCCAGGAGGCCAGGATCCAGGGTGGGGCTAGCCCTTCCGAGGGGACGTCGGGGAGCGCAGGTGGGGGCTGCAGAGGCCTGCAGCCTGGGGTCAGAGGGTGCTCTGCTGCTGGGGCTCTGTGGGGCTCTCGGAGGCGGAGGAGTGGCTAGGCAGGGAGGCTTCCGTGCCATCAGAAGATCCCGACGGGGCCTTGTGCAGGAAGCAGGCGGCCGCGAAGGAGAGGAAGCCCAGAACCTGTGGGACAGACGGCAGGGGTCTGCTGGACCTGGCTGCTGCCCCCTCTCAAGGACCCTAGAGCCCAGCCCCCTCTGGAGAGAAGACACAGGGTTCCCGGGTGACTCCCACCTGTCAGTGAGGGGAGGCAAGGGTGGGGCCAGGGAGTGTTGCAGAGGGCATAGGCAGTTCCCCCAAAGGACATGTGCAAGTCCCAACCCAGACATGTGAGGGGACTTAGAAGAGGGTCTTAGCAGAGGTCATTAACTGAGGGATCTAAGACTAGGCGTCCTGGATTTAAGGTGGCCCTGAATTCAATCACTGGTGTCCCCATAGGAGACTGGTGCCCGAGGGGAGGGCCCTGGAGGCTGGGGGTGCGGGGCAGGCATCTGCACCCAGACCTGCTGCACAGAGGTGGGCGGCTCTCCCTGAGCCCAGGGGACAGCTGCTGGCTGCTCTGCTGGCACCTCAGAGCCCTGAGGGAGGTGTCCTGCTGTTGGGGCTGGTCTGTAGGACCTTGCGGGGGCAGGGACCCATGCAGGGCCTCTGTTCTGTGTCGGGGTGGAGCTGGGCTTCCTGGCCTGACGCCTGGGGCCACAGGGACTTGGCCAGGTGTGAGGGGCCATGTGCAGAGTGCAATCACGGGTGGGCACACCCTCAGGGGATCACCCACCGCGCTTCCTGGGCATCCCCGGGCTGCAGGCCTGAGACAGCACTTGGGAGGGCTGTTTCTAGTGGTCCAAGGCCAGTGTTCCCTGGAGTCTGTCTGCACCCCCCATGCACCATCCCAGGCCCACCCAGGGCCTGTCTGCTGCAGGGCCCAGGGCACCCTGGCAGCAGGAGCAGTGCGGGGGCAGTGCCCTGGAGCTAACCCCGCTCCTGTGCAGAGATGCACAGTCCCCTCCCACTTGGCTATTTTTATGCTAATCCCAAGAGGAAAACCTCAGGTGGCTGAGAATCCTCAGAGGCCAAGACTCCCAACCTCAACCCAGACCCTGAGGCAGGTTGGAGGCTCAGTGTTCTGTCCCCCAGGGAGCCCCAGTGCAGACAGGGAGCTCTCCTGAAGAGCAGAAGGAAGAGGGCCAGGCTGGGACATGAGGGACTTCACCCAGGAGGCCTTCCCTGGGAGCGCATTGCTGTCCAGGGGCGGCTGCTCTTGACTCCTGGCCAGGACTCCCTCCACAGCACGCTGGTCCTCCAGCCCCAGCTTGTGGGATGGGGAAGACACCCCTTTGGAAAACCAGCTGTGGGAAGGTCTGTGGAGGCAAGAGCTGGACACACGGGCTGGCCTGAGCCCTAGCTCGATGCGGGGAACCACCCTGGGCCCTCCGCTGTAGCCCCGGGCCTCCTTACCTTGTATGTGAGCCCCGCGATGAGCATGTACTGGCTCATGGCCGCGTTCTGGTACACGAAGCAGGAGCCCTGCTGGCCACACTGGTCCTGCCAGAGCAGGCAGGCCCTGTCAATCACCCAGCCGAAGGCGATGGGCCCCGGGATGCTGCCTGTGGACAGGGCTGGATTAGCACCCGGCAGGGCACTGGGAGCAGTGGAGACCAACGTGTGTGGGCTCTCGGCAAGGCAACTCTGCCCTTGGTGTTGTCAGGGGCGAAAGGGGCCCATTCTCTGCAGACTGGCACCGGGTCGGGAGTGCCCCATCTCCAAGCAGGGGGACTTTGTGTTAATGAGGGAGGCAACCCTCTGGGCAAAAGAAGACCAAGGGTGCCCTCTAGTGGTCAGTGAGAGAAAGGGCCCTTCCTCGCGGGGTCACGCCAGGCGGCCCAGCTTAGGGAGAAGTCACCCAGGTGGGCCCTTGTGCGTACAGGGTACATGCACTCTCGGGTTGCACGGTACCTAGGGTCCTGACTAGGATCCACTGGATTCCCAAGGCAAAGGATCTCTGCTGGTCACAGACGCACCTGCAACGGAGAACCGCAGTGTCGACACACACACCAGTGTGGCTGCACCCAAGCCACACCCGCCAGGCTGCCACCTCCCTGGGTGGTGTCACTCCAGCACTGGCCGGGGTCTGAGGGCAGGCGACCACTCACCGCAGAGTGGCGGTCAGCGCGGGGATGCTGCTGAGGAAGGTGAAGAGGATCACCAGGAACACGAGGGCCAGCAGCAGGGTCTTGCTCGGGCAGGCGGAGGGGCACTTCCCCTCAGTGGCGTGGCCAGGCTCCACAGAGACGCTCGGAGGGACACAGCTGCAGCCTCGGTACACCTGAGGAGCCAACGGCAGCCCTGGTGGTAGGGGGCAGGCCCGGCCTCCCCGTCCCAGGGCTGGGGTGGGGCAGTGGCCACTTACCTTCTGGCCACCTGGGCCTGTCTCGGCAGCGGGGCAGCCCGCGTGGCAGGGGGAGAAGTACTGAGTGCCGTCGGAGCCGCACACGGGGCTGTAGTGCTCGGGCCGGCAGCGGCAGACAGCGTTGCAGGCGGCTGTAAGGTTCAGGTGGCCTCTGGGCAGGAGGCTGCGGGAGACCAGGGCAGTGGGAGGGAGGCTGGGGCCAGGTGCCCATGGCCCAGGGCAACCCAGAGCAGGCCACACGCCCACAGGTCTGTGCCACCCTGAGCGCCCTGTGAGTCGCTGATCAGCCAGGTGCCTCCGGTTCTCCTAGGGGGCTGGCCTCAGTGCCCTGACCCTCGCTGTCTGGCCTCCCTTCCCCTGGAGGGGCCCCAGGGTGTTAGGAAAGAGCATCAGGCCCAACTGCCCGGCCTCGTCTTGCCCCACGCAGGCTGTGCACCCAGGCTTCCCGCCATCGCGAAGCAGCACCAGGCCTAGCATGGTGCACTCCTTGCTCCACATTTCCTCTGTCCCCAACTAATAAAGAGTCTTGGTGGCACCTGAGGACCGGCCTCCTCACTCCCTCCATGGAGAGCCCTGTGTGGGGAGGGCACTTGGGGCCCAGGCCACTCAGCAGGCTCCAGGACGTCAGCTCAAGGGCTCCCGGAGACCAAGGCTGGGCGCAGGTGTGGGCTGCGTGCGAGCATCTCACCCCACTGACACCGAGGGACAGGGCCCTGGCATCCCCTCCCTAGGGCGACCCCACCACGCTCCTGTCGGCACAGGGCCCTGTGAGCTGGCACGACTCCACCCCCTGCAGAGGAGACTGAGGCCCAGAGCATGCGACACTTCAGGGGACAGAGCCAGGACCTGGTGGGCGGTGCAGTGGACGCTCTGCCAGGGCCATCCTCACCCTTTCCCGCCTGGGGAAGCCCTCGGGGGACACCAGTGCCCATTGGTGTGGCACCCGCTGCTGGGTCTCACCTTCCTCCATAGCCAGCCGTCACGCCCGCCACAGGCACGTTGGGGCAGTGTGTGAGGAAGACCAAGAAGGACAGCAGGCTGATCAGGGTGCACAGCAGGCAGAACCGGACGGTCCCAGAGCCGCGGAGCTTGAACCTGTTCACGAAGTAGCCGCCCAGGAGCGTGCCTCCACCACCCGCCGGCACCACCAGGTACCCTGGGGAATGGGAGGGTCAGGCAGGGCCCAGGTCTTGGCCTCCACTTGTGGGCAGGGAAACGGAGACAGGCCAGGCAGAGCCTCTGTGCAGGGTCTGAGGGCGTAGCCCAGGGCAGCTCTGGTCACCCTGGGCCCCGTGAGCCTACAGGCCAACCTGGACTGCGTCTGATGGGAGGCTGGGGTTGCTGGGCACAGGGCCTCCATGCTGAGAGGTGCACCAGGAGGCCTCGGGGCAAACTCAGCCCTTGGCTACGTGACCCAGGCCTGCTGCGGGGGCAGGAGAGAGAGGAGGGCGTGCGGGAGTGGGAGAGGGGCTTGAGGGCGTGACCGGGTGGGTCTGGGCATGTAGGGTAAGCCCAGTGGGGCCAGGTGAGGAGTGGTGTCTGGGGAGGGGTCCCAAGTCTGATGCCCTCTCTGGGCCCTGCACGTGGGGACCTGGCCAGTGGGCCAGCATGCTGACCCTTGCCCATGCTGCACCACACCTGGGGCACCTGCTGCCCTGTGTGGGGTCCACGGGGCTGGGGCAGCTGCCAGCCCAGGTGCCTGTGAGCACCACTGAGGGAGGCCTGAGCACCCCCCAGGCCCTGGAGGCCAGCTGCCTCGCCACTGAGCGGTTTAGGCTTCCACCAAGAAGCCTGGGGACACCAGTGCCCAGTTCACAGGGACAGACAGTCCCAGATCCCATCTGTGACAAATGGCAAAGTGGCCTGGGTGGTGAACTGGTGGAGCCCGCCCCACCCTCTGGCCTGGAGCGCTGCCCACTCAGAGGGACATGGTCCTTCCACCAGGCTCCAGGTTGCCCTGGGCACTTGCTTCCTGACTCGTGGGGAAGCAGGTCCCTTTTGCAGAGCACCCCGAGATCCTCACCAAACAAGGTGGCAGCTTCGGAGGCACTCAGGCTGAACTGGGCCTCGAGGAACTTGGGTCCGAACGTGGACATGGCGGCGATGAGTGTGGCCTCGGTAGCCCCCGCCAGGCAGAGCAGGATGAAAGTGGGGTTCTTCAGGAGGAGCCACATAGAGCTAGACAGGGAAGGGGAAGGGGAACCAGAGAGGAGACAGAGGGTCAGAGTTGGCCAGATCCACCCTAAAGCCATTGCCCACCCCCCTGAGCACCACGTGCCCTGGTTCTGAGGGGCAGTAGAGTGCAGTGCAGTGAGGGGGCACCCCACATTTATTCCATAGAAGCCAGGAATGGGCAGAGGGCCCCTCTGACCCTCTCATCCTGAAAGCTGCTGAAACGGATCGTGCAAGAACCCTGGCTCTGTCACAGCCACATTTCTGGCCACCCCACAAGGAGACCTGAGTGACCAGACACTGCTCAGCCGCTGGTGGTGCCCGCCACAACCAGCAGAGGGGCCTAGAGAATGACAGGGAGTCGGCAGTCACCAAGTCCAGGCTGGGTGGGCCCAGGACAGGGCACGGGGCTGCCAAGAGGTCTCAGCCTCCAGACCTGGGAGAAGGGGCAGGGAGCCTCTGGGGACGGGAAGTCGGCCCTTCAAGGAGCCCTGGGTGGGACAGTGGCCATGGAGGGGTGGGGTGAAGCCAGGCCCTAGGGCCGACACAGCCTGCTGATGCCACGGTGGATCTGTCTGAGGATGCGGGAGGACGGGGCCTCTATTCGCGGCCCCTGGGCAGGTGCATGTCCCCCAACAGCTTCCCAGTGGGGAGGCGCCTCAGTCTGCCCCCCTGGGCCAGGGTGAGAGCAGGGTGCCCCGAGGAGGCCGCTGAGCTGACTGCTGGCCGTGGGCTTCAGCCGAGCAACACAGGCACTTGAGAGCGCGGGGGCGGATCCGGCCAGCAGTGGGGCTTGGCGGGACTGCAGTCATGCGCCCAGCTGTCTCAGCAGCTCCATGGGGTCCCTCCCTGTTCCCAGATGCCACTGGTCTCCTGGACAGGGCACAGCACCGTCTCCCGGCTCACAGCGGGGTAGGCTCTCTCCCGTTTTTGGCAAGAAAGCAACTTCTGGAGAGCCCTCGGGAGGGTGGTGGTGAACCCTCTGTGTGCACGCTGGCCCTTGGGGACTCTCCTGCATAAGCCGCTCTGTGCGTCCTCTCAGGGTCCCACGGCGCCCAGGGCTCCATGGTCCTGTGGCTCCTGTCTCAGCAGGACAGGTGATGCCCTCCTGCCCAAGCCCACGTCAAGGTGATGCTCAACATCTGACACCCGAAGGTCCAGTGTTACGAGGATACAGGACAAAAATTGCTTCTAAGAAGGAGGTGTGCACTGCGTAGCCGCCGTCACCTCGGAGCCTACTCTGCCAGCAGGCACCTCTCGGAGCCCAGGCAGGCGAGGGGGTGGCGCAGGTGCCAGGCAGGCCCCAGCAGCACTGGCAGGGCTCCTTCCATGTGGAACAGGAGCTCGCCAGACTTCAAGATTGTATGACTTCACGGTGAAAAAGGCTTCTCTCCGTCAGCTACTGAGCTCCCAGGGCTCAACACGGGGAAGAAGAGAGTGCTCAGGAGACCCCGTCCCAGAGCAGGTCCAGGTGGGTACGGGGCACGGCTGGTCCTGCAGGTCCAGGTGGGCACGGGGCACGGCTGGTCCTGCAGGTCCAGGTGGGCACGGGGCACGGGCTGGTCCTGCAGGTCCAGGTGGGCACGGGGCACGGCTGGTCCTGCAGGTCCAGGTGGGCACGGGGCACGGCTGGTCCTGCAGGTCCAGGTGGGCACGGGCACGGCTGGTCTTGCAGGTCCAGGTGGGCACAGGGCACAGGCTGGTCTTGTAGATCCAGGTGGGCATGAGGCACGGCTAGTCCTGCAGGTCCAGGTGGGCACAGCGCACAGGCTGGTCTTGCAGGTCCCGATGGGCATGGGACATGGGAGCCCTGCAGGTCCCAATGGGCACAGGGCATAGGCAATCCTTCAGGTCCAGGTGGGCACAGGACATAGGCTCATCCTTCAGGTCCTGGTGGGCACAGGACATAGGCTGATCCTTTAGGTCCTGGTGGGTTCGGGGCATGGGCTAGTCTTGCAGGTCCAGACAGGCACAGGGCACAGGCTGGTCTTGCAGGTCCTGGTGGGTGTGGGGCACAGGCTGGTCTTGCAGGTCCTGGTGGGTGTGGGGCACAGGCTGGTCTTGCAGGTCCTGGTGGGCTCAGGGTATGGGAGCCCTGCAGGTCTCAGTGGGCACAGGGCATAGGATAGTCCTGCAGGTCCAGGTGGGCATAGGGCACGGGCTGGTCTTGCAGGTCCCAGTGGGCACAGGGCACAGGCTGGTCTTGCAGGTCCCGATGGGCACAGGGCATGGGCTGGTCCTCCAGGTCCTGGTGGGTGTGGGGCACAGGCTGGTCCTTCAGGTCCAGGTGGGCACAGGGCATGGGCTGGTCTTGCAGATCCCGGTGGGTGTGGGGGTACGGGCTGGTCCTGGTACTCAGGGACTGAGAGTGGGTGGTGGTGCCCTGAGAGTTGCCCAGGCCTGCCCGGCCGTGGGGGGCCTGGCCGGGGAGCAGTGCTCTGTGCGGAGGAATGCAGACATCCTGTCTCTTCATCCAGCCGCAGGCTGCTGGGCAGACTCTCGTGTTGAATTTTCCAGAGAACCAGCTGTGGCCTCAGTGGAGAGTGTGCTCCTGGAGTTCCCTCCACGGCTGCTCTAGGAAACTAGCCCTGACGCGCTGAGGCCCACGGGGCCCGTGTCCACCCTGGATGAGGCTCACTGCTCTGTCTAAGCGGGCTGTCGGCCTTGGCTCTGAGCCGTCGTTGCTGGGAGTGGGGAGCATGACCTGGCCTGGCATGGCCGCTCCAGCACCCCTGTCCATGGGGCCTGCTTGGCTCTGCCATGGGTCACCCCTCCTCAGTGGACAGCTCCCCCTTCCCTGTGGAGAGCCCCATGGAATGCAGAGTCCTGCGAGATGAGGACTTGGGTACGAGGGGTCCACAGCTCCCCACTGTCCCTCTGAGGCCCCAGCAGCTCAGGCCTCATCCCTTTGTGCACAAAGACAACGAAGCCAGACCACAGAGGAGGAGGAGGGGGTGGAGTGAGGACAGGAGCCGAGGAAGTGACTGTGGGGGGAGGCAGGCTGATGGCCAGGAGGGTGGCAGCAGTGTCCCACAGAACCAGGGCCACCTGCAAGCAGCGGGGCCCAGGCTGTGGGACAGGGCTCTCAGGGGGTCTTGGGGCCCGACGCAGCTTCCTGGAGACCCCTGGGGCGCACAGGCCACAGGGAACCTTGCTGGTATGGAGTAGGTTCTCTATGGGGCTGCAAGGTGCTCGGCGTGTCCTTGGGTGTAGGCTGAGGCCCCGGCCCCTGGTAAGGGAGCCATGGTGGCCGCAGCCCTCACTCAGGGACGTGACCTTGGCCCAGGAGGCTCTGCCTCATCTTTGCCCATGTTTTGGGGTGGGTGGGTCATGAAAGAGGCTCAGGGGCTGAGGGGTCACCATGTGGCCCAGGAGGGCCTCTGGGGGTCTTGAGGACCAGGCCGTGCTCCCCAGGGCCTTACAGGGGCAGGTCTCGGATGGTCCTCCCGCGGGCCGGGTTGCTCGCTGCCTCGTGGCCGCGCTCTCTCTGCTGTGCTTCTGCTGCCCTCATGGCCACGTAGCGCTGGGAGCCTGGAGGGAGAGTCAGCAGGTGGCCGCAGCTCCCAGAGGGCACAGGCTCTGCGGGCCGACCCTGACTGCTGCTCCACCCCAGGTCTGGGGGCACCTCCTCTGACACCTTCGCAGCGACTCCTCGGAGGGCAGACAGTCCCCCAGAAACCCAGTGCCACCTGGGGCTACCTGGGGCCAGCAGGAGCACCAGGGCCTGCCCTGGGCAGGACAGGCTGCTGTGTGGCCAGGGGCGGTGGGAGGAGGCCACGGAAGGAGGCCACAGCTCCGGCTGACCAGCCTGCCCAGCCTGCAGCACGGTCCCTCCTCCCAACAGGAGGGTCGGATCAAGGACCCTGAGACCCCCCTCGCTCCCCAGCAGTCAGAAGGACCTGGAGGAGGAAGTGGACGGGGAGGCAAGGGGGTAAACCCACCTGGTAGCCGCCGGGGGTAGCCGAGGATCGGGATGGCGATGAGGAAGGCCGCAGCCCCAGCACCCAGGAAGCCAATCCACCAGGCACCAACCCACTGCGGGCTCTCCGTGGTCAGCTCTGTCCTGTCAGGAGGGTGACGGCATCAAGGTCACCGACTGGCTCAGTGGTACCCTCCCACTACACACAGGCCAGGTGACTGACTGGCTCCTCCTCTGCAGACCCCCAGAGTCCCTCCACACATGGTCAATAGGGGCCCACACACTGCAGCTGCCAGTCTGTCCCTCCCCTGCAGACTGAAAGCTGGCCACTCGCTGGCTTGGACATCCCCTGGGACAGCTGGCTCCAGGTACAACCTGCACTCAGGACCCGGAAAGGGGGTCTGCAGCCCAGTTCCAAGGGGCCCAGGAGGGGAGGGCTCTCCAAGCAACAGCAGAGTGTCCCACACCCAAGCCAGCACAGAGGGGGACAGATTGCACCCCTGGGCTCCAGAGGGCTCAGCTGGAGTGCACTAAGCTCCGCAGAGACCCCTGCACATGTGACTGTGACCTGCACAGGACATGCAGATTATAGTGCACAGGAAGCATCAAGGGAAGCAGCAGCTCTGGAGCCCCAGGCTGGGAGGAGCCGGAGCAGGGCGGCCTGCGGAGGGGCAGAGGGACACGGGCACCCAGTAGAGTGAGGAAGCCCAGGCAGCCTCTCTGCTCTGCCCAACAGGAGACACCACGGCTGCCCTGGGGGGACCTGCTCTGCCTCCCACCTTTGCACAGGGAGCTAAGTGTCAGACGTGGGGACATAAGCCCCGGCCCCTCCAGGCCCTGCACTGTCCAGTCACACTCAATGTGTCACCTACCCTACCGCTAGAGCTTCTGGGAGGACAGAGCGCTAGAGGCCCCAACAGGTGCCATCGGCAGAGTCCCAAGGGATACTGGCACCCGAGACACATTGTGCCCTCTGTGGACAGGACAAAGGACTGGAGCCACCAGAGCCCTGTGGCCCTGGGTGGCAAGGGTGGGCCTCCCCCTTCTCTTCCATCCCCATCTCCTTCTCCCCACCGTTCTTGCTTTCTCACCCTCCAGCTTAAAAAAAAAATCATTTTTTGGTATTGGGCATGAAACCCAGGGGTCACGACCCCAGCCCCCGTCCTCATTTTTTTGAGCCAGGGTCTCACTAAGTTTCCGGCTGTGCTGGAATTTGAGATTCTCCTGCCTCAGCCTCCAAGGGGCAGGAATGACAGGTGTGGCCCTGGTGCCCAACTCTCCTGCTTTAGTCACAAAACTAGCATCACAGACAAGACTTGGGAAACAGAGGGCACAGAGCACCCTGGGCTGGCAGCAGAAAGGGGCTGGACCCAGCAGGTGGGGTACAGGGAAGCCCTCTGCCCTGCCTCCCCCAGGCTGGGCTCCCAGAGCCGCCCACAGACCCCTGAGTCCCTAGCAAGGCCGTCCCCAGCTCCTCCCGCTCTGGCTCTGTGCAGGGACCCAGGTCACTCACCGTTGGCCCAACTCCGTGTACACGTTCAGCATGGCACCTCCAACCAGATAGCCAGCGGCAGGGCCCAAGATGGCCGCAGTGTAGAAGATGGCTGGGGGGACAAGAGCTGGGGGCTCAGAAGCCACCCTGGGCACTCCCAGGGGCCTACACCATGTGTCTGCACCTGCTGTCCATCATGGCCCGTGGGCCAGGTCCGTCCATAGCCTGAGCCAGGCCTGACACCTGGGCAACATCACCTTCTCGAGATGCCCCCAGGTAAACCTGGACTCCCCCACGAGGGCAGATGTGCCCAGGACTCACTTTGTAGGTGAGGGAAGCAGCCATGGCCTTGCCCAGGTGCAGCAAGGGCCCAGCCCCAACCAGGGTTTGGGAGGGCCAGCCAGGCGGGCGTCCACTGGTGGAGTAATGCGGCCCCAGCTTGCCTGGCACCCAGGGTGGCCACCTCTGGGTGGCTGAGGAAGCCTGGTCCCCAAAGTGCCACCCAGCTGCTGGGACCATCTCTAAGCTGCCCCTCCTGGGAAAGCCAGGTCCCAGAGGGGGACATGGAGAAGCAGGCCGGGTGGGCAGAGCGAGGCTCAGGCGTGGCAGGGGACTGGGTCCATGTCCCAACACAGGGACAGCTGGAGGCTGAGTCGAGGCCCCAGCAGAGGGCCCACCTGGGCAGGGTGGGGAACACGCCAGTCCCGGGCAGCGGCAGAACCCAGGAGCTGGCCACTTGGTCTCAGGTCCCGACTCTCCTGGTTCTCTTGCTCTACTTCCCGCCCACGGGAGCAGGGGTGGGCTGGTGGGAAGCCTGGCAGGGCGGGGCCTGCCCCCCTCACCTGCCCGCAGGCCTCTTCATGGGGAGGCTCTGCGGCTCCTGCTGGGCCCCGTCCACGTCTAAGGGAGCCCCACGAGGAGGGCAGACCCCATGTGGAGCCTTGGCTGGGCTCCCAGGTCCCGTGGCCTGGAGCCCCTGCTGGGGGCCTTGTAAGGGGGGCAAGCATCCCTCAGGCCTCGTGGCACTTGGGTGAAGCCCACTGGCTGTCATACCAGGTGGGGCTCTGGGTCAGAAGAACCAGGGAGCCATGAAGGGCTAGACCCCCACCTACTCTCCTCAGGGGCCGGCTCAGGACTGGCTGTCCTCACTCCGCTAACACCAACCTGGCCTCTCGCGCCCACCCTGGCCCCTCAGCCAGCCCACTCACCGATGTAGACGGGCGAGTAGCTGGACTTGACATTCTCGTCCAGGTAGGTGACACCCAGCGTGTAGAGGGGCGTGGCGCCCATGCCGTGCAGGAACTGGCCCAGCATGAAGACCAGCCGGTAGCGGGACAGGCCTGAGGTGCTGTCCGCACACACCACGCTCTGGTTGGCCGGGCACGTCCTGGCCCCTTCATCCACCTCCACCTCGTAGTGGCCGGCCGTGAAGTGGGGCAGCGCGAACACCAGCGAGCCGCTGCCCAGCACCAGCACGCCCCAGCCCAGCCAGCGCGGCTTGTGCCCGTTGCCCCCAAAGTAGCTGACGAAGGTGAGGCAGAGGCAGGCGGCGATGTCGTAGCTGCTGGCGATGAGCCCGCTCTGGTAGCTGTGCAGGTCGAAGCGGCGCTCGATGGAGGTGATGACCGTGTTGATGAAGCCGTTCACGGTCATACCCTGCAGGAAGGAGGCCACGCACAGGAAGAAGAGGAGGCCCTTGGGCGTGTTGAAGACCTGCAGGCACCGGGGTGCGAAGGCCCGCCAGCCACACTCTGTGTCCTGGGGACCCTCGGAGACGGAGACGTAGCGCACCTCACGGGGCCCCAGGCTGCTGTGCTTCTCAGCCCTGGGCTCACACAGGAGCTGGCCGCAGGAGTCCAGGGGGCTGTGGGTGGAACACAGGGAGACGGGGGTGATGCCAGGCAGGGTGGGGTCAGTCCCGTTCTCAGTGGCCGAGGGCATGCTGGGAAAGAGGAGCTGCGGCATGGAAAGGAAGCCCTTGTCCACCGTGACATGCTGGGGCATCCTGCCCCAGGGCGAGGGCTTCAGTAGGTCCCTGAGACAGTCGCAGGCCAAGTGGCTGAGCGGAAATCCAGCGACCGGGTTGATTCTGTGGGAAGAGGTGCTGGTTAGCAAACCTGGCCTCTGGAACACGCTGACGTCCCTGTGTGATGGCCCAGCGGCCCCATCACAGGTGCCTTCCCTGATCCTCCCCAAATCCAGGGTGGCCTCTGGGCAGACCCAACCTTGGGGCATCCTGCCTGGTCCCATATCCTGCCAGGTCCCCATTCCAGTGCTCCTGTGAGCACCGCAGGAAGAGGCTGTGTCCTGGGAGGGGAGCCTGCAGGGCTGAGGCGGAGGGCAAAGTGCCAGGTGGAGGCCTCGAGGTGGGAGTGGGTGGGACATGGCAGGACTGCACAGGGACAGCGGACCCGCGCTCCCCGCCCACAGAGCTCTTCCTGCACACAAACTGCCTTTGCCGCCTGCTGGTGCAGCGCCCCGATGGACCCAGCCAGGATGAGCAGCAGACGCCAGCCCAGCCCGATTCTTCCTGAGGTTCATGCATGGGTGGCCCTCGTGCCCTGTGGCACAGAGTAATCATGTGGCTCCAGGTCTCCGAGGCATGGGAACCGAGATGGGCCTCTGAGGCCCCAAGGAGCCCTGCACACTGGGGACAGGCCACGCCAAGGTCACAGCGACTGCCTGTGCTACACGGTGGGTCTTCCGAAATGCTTGGAGCGGCACTCGGCTCTGTGGAAGCCCGCTGCCGCAGTGCACCCCAGGGCTGGCGCCAGGGCCCCCTCCACCTCCTCTGCCAATGCTGGTCCCTCAGCCCACACATCTCACAAGTGCCACAGCCAGAGGCCACAAGTGCCAACCCAAAGGCCCACTCATCTCTTGCCTCTCAAGGGCACGGAATGCTACAGACTTTGAAGCAGCCCTCTGGCTGGTGACATCTGGTGGGTGCCGACTGTACCAGGCCTGGCCTAGCTCTCCAAGGGGGTGCATGGTTTGTCCAAAGCCACGCAGCCAGAGAGCAGCAATCAGGTCCTGATCCGGGCGGCCGGCTTCGGAGTGTGAGGAACCACGACTCTCTTACGAGGCAGTATTGAGAGAACCCTGACCGTGGCAGGCGTGTGCGCACAGGCCCCGCGCTGGCACTGGAAATGGGCACTGCTGGGCACCGGCAGCTGTGTTTCGATGCCAAGAACAGCAATTATTTGACCGCAGTCATCCCCGGGGGCCTGTTCTCAGTGCCGGTGACCAGGCCAGGGTTTTTTCTCCTAGTGCCAACATCTCTCTGCAAGCTGGCTGCCAGTTCAGCCCTCAGGGCAGTGCCAGAGGAAGGAGGGGGCCGCGTTTACACAGTGGAAATAACCAGCCTCCCAGAGGGGCCACAGGTGGTCGCCTGCAGAGCCAAGCCACCCAGCAACCAGCCAGGGACGCCAGTAAGTGCATTCAGTGCTGCAGGGGTCAGGGCAGAGGGCATGCTGGAGCCAGGGCTTGACGGGGCAGGGTGACAGGGAGGGCCAGGCACCAGCCCAGACACTGTGGGCTACCAGCAGGCTCAGGATGGAGAGAAGAATGGAGGTGGCATGAGGTCCCCCAAAACTCTGGGGGGGACCTGTGGCTTGGCCTTCCAGCGCCAACTCCAGCGTGGGCTTTGGGCTTGTCCCACGCCTACTGAGCCTGCTCAGCCCTGGCCTTGGGGTGGCTATGGCACAACACAGGTGACCCAAGGACCAGTCTGCAGGGTGTGGAGGAAGTCAGGCCACAGAGCCCCTGTGACTAGCAGTGGCCACAAAAACCCCAAGGACTTCCTGCTCAAGAAAGAAGCCATGCTGCAGAAGGCTGTGGTGGCCCTGCTCCGGGCTCAACTCCACCTTGAACTGAAAACTCCGACCCAAGTGTGCGAAGGTCGGCCTAGAACTAGACTTCGCTCCTACATTCAAGCGAGTGCTTTAAAGTCCTGTTTTAAATTCTAGCCAGGGACCTTCTGGGCTTACAACCTGCTCCTTTTAGGAAGGCCAGTGAAAAGCATTCTGTGGCCATTTGGAGGTGTCCACCACTGGGCCTGCACAGCATCCCTGAGGGGTCAGCTCTGTGTGCTCAGGCCTCTGGTGGCTGGGCCGAGGAGCGTGCCTGTGTCACCTGCAGCCTGTCCTGCCTCAGTCCAGCCTGTTCTCCCAAGACTGGACGCCTCTGCTAGAGCCTCTTTTTTTTTTTTTTTTTTTTTTTAATGAGTAGCGGTCCCCTCAGAGGAGGCTGAGTCCTGCCACTGATTGGGCAGAACCACAGCACCTGCAGGGACCTGGCTTGTGTCCTCCACCAGCAGGGTGACGAGTGGTAGGGGACTCTGCCAAGCCCTGGCCTTCCCAAGGTCTCCCACAGATGCCTGGCACCATGGATGTGGCCCTGTTGAGTGAGCAAGCCAGAGGGAGGTGCCCTGCTCATCTGCCTTGGTCTGGACTTGAAGGAGCCGCACTGGACACATGGCACAGGCCTTGAGTCCTGAGGCATCTTTCCACTGCAGACACCAGCCCCATTCAGGAAATGAAGGCCACAGCCGCGGTAACCACACGGTGACATTGTGGCCAGCCCCACCTTGGTCTTGTGGCCACAGGCTTCCTCAAGACCATGCTGGTGAGGCCTGGGGCAGGGCCTGGCCCCTGAAAAGCAAGCTTCTTCCTGGGATCTGCCAACCTCTGGGAAGCCGTAGCAGATCCTGCGTGGCCTTCCCTGGAGGTGAGCTCAGGTCACCAAGCGCAGGCAGCACCTGTGTCCACTGGCTCTCATCTCAGTCTCGGGCCCTTTGTGGAAACCTGGTGAGCCAAGGAGGGTGCCACGGATGTGTGAGGCCCCTGGCCCCTGGCCCAGCCCCTCTGCAGAGGGCAGGCGCTGCAGCTGGGCTGAGGTCGGGCTGACCCTTGTGAACTGTGTCCTCTGGGGCCGGTGAGTATGTGCATGTGTACGTGAGTCTGTGTGTGCACACACGCACAAGCGGGCCCCTAACTTTTCTCCTGTTGGCATAGGACTGGACAAAGGGGTGCCAGCTTTCGGCCTGCTAACCCACAACAGCAGCAGACAAGCCCCAGCCCCCCCAGGCTCCCAGCACTGGTGTGCTCTGGGCACCTGACAGCATCCCTCAAGATGGCACTTGGCTGGGGGATGCAGCCTGCCTTGACCCTTGACCCCTGTTCAAAGGACCTGCCTCTCCCAAAAGCTTCCCTCAAAGGGCCATGGAGATCTCAAGACTGCCCCCTCATCATAAAGCTGGCCACATGTAGCAGGGCGGTCAGTGCACAGATGGACGACACCTGCTCTGTGGCCAGCACAGGTGAGCTGAGGTGACACTGCTTCTCATGGGGCCTGAGTTATAGGCCGGGCTGATGCTGAGGGGGGCCTGAGCAAGGCGAGGGCTGGAGCCGGGTAGCTGGGGACAGCAAGAGGGAGACCTGGGCCCAGGGGATGGGCAGCCATGGGGGGAGGAGACCACACCCGCAGGGAAGGGTCAGCAGCTCCTGCCAGTGTCCCTGTCCTGTGGAACTCTCATCCAGAAAGCCCCCTGCACTGAAGCCTGGGTCTCCCTGTGGCCTTTACAGAGGTACCTGCTTTCTGAGGCCAAGCGCAGTGGTCTTGGAGCTGGGCCGCTAGCCCCTGGGGTACTGTGCGTCAGCTTGGCTGGGCCATGGGTGCCCGGACATTTGTCCGACACCAATTTGGGCATGTCTGTGAAGGTGTTCTGGATGAGATGCACTTAACTCTGGACAGGGTCCAGCAGGCCACCCTCTCAACATGGGTGGCTGCAAGTGGTCTGTGGGAGCTGCCCCAAACAGAAGGCTGCATATGAGGCGCCCCTGCTGGGAGCCGCTGCTGCCCACCTCTGGGCTGGAGCTACGCTGCCAGCTGTCCTGGGCCTCCGGGAGCTGTCTAAGCTCTAGGACTTGCTGGTCTCTATAATTGCTGAGCCAGGTCCTTACAAGTCCCTTTATGTGTGTCCAACTGGTGGTTCTTCTCCCACATGCTGTCTTAACCTATGCAGTGGTCACTCTGCTCCTTTGTTGCATGCTGGACACTGGGGTTCAGGCCCTCTAGAATGTGGTCCCCCAAAAGGGTCCCCTAGAACCTGCACCTGGCTACAGCCTGCTTGTGCCCTGGGTCCCAACAGCCCTGGCTGTGGAGAGCAGGTGGAACTAGGAGTTCACCCAGGTCCCCACCAGGGAAGAGCCTCTGACAGCACACCCAGCACCATCACACTTACGAACAGCCCACGGGCCCACGCTGGCTGGCACCTTCCTGGGCACACAGACCCTGTGACATGCAGCCCGTTGTGGGAGGTGGGTCCATGGCCCCTGCCAAGCTGGGCACACTCTCCACTGCCCTGTCCCTAGGACAAACTCTGCTGGGACTTCTGCCATGTGTGGCCACTGAGCAGCCAGTAGCAGGGAGCCTGGGTGAAGCCTGTCCATGTGCCCAGACTGGGAGCCACCACTGGTGCTCTGTGCAGTCAGGTCCCTGGGGCGCTGCTGGCCTCTGGGCCCCACTGTCTCCCACAGCTCCGCGGCCTTCATCCCAAGGGAAAGAGCCAAAGCTAGAAGCACCTGGCACGGTGCCTCGGGTGGCCTCCTGGGCCTGAGCAGAGCACAGACTGAACTGCACTCCTCGGGGCGGAGGGAGGATGCAGGGCACTCGCTCTCTGGAGAGGCATGGGCGCCCCTCAGCCTGCCCCAGCTCTGACCAGGACAGCTGGCGGGACAGGAGGAGCCCTGACAGATTAGGCCAAGATGATCAGCTGGGGCCTGGTGCGTGTCTTGGAGCCTGCGGCCAGCGGCTCACTGGGGCTCTGGGGTACACACGTGTCTGTGCCTGCTCTTTCAGGAGGGGGCTGCGGGAGACCACAGGTCCCTGCTGAGTCCCCCGCACTGTGTCTCAGGGGTAGCAAGTGCTGACCTTCCTCTGTGTCTGGCCGGTGTCTGGGAAAGAACCCAGTGGCTCCCTCAGGAGAGCCCTGTGAGAAGCCAGGGCCCCTGCGGGTGGCCACCAGATGGGGAGCCTGCAAAGCCTCCACTTGCAGCCGGCATGAAGGACATGGCCTCCCCAGAGTGGCCCTCAACTGGCACAGTGCTGGTGCTTGCTCCTGACTCCCTGCCCGATGGCCCAGGGAGGCCTGGAACCTTCCATGTCTGGGGATGCTCCAGGCCTGGTTCCTAGACCCACCTGGGCCTTGGTGGCCAGGGCAGAACCACAGGTTCCATTTCTCCTCTCTTTAGGCACCAGCCTCAGCCAACGACCTGTAGCTGGCTCCCTGTGCTGCCCTGCCCCGTCACCAGCCCTCAGGAGAACCGGACACTCTTTTCTTGCCTCCGGGACCACCCTGGTGTCTTCCCTGGGCGGTGAGGAGAGGCACTTCCACATCCAAGAAAGGGCTCGAGGTACTTCCAGGGCAGGCACGGGGAGGGTTCAAGGCTGCTGCACACCTGGCACAGCCTAGCATGCACACCTGTCGACCACAGCAGGTGAGGTGCAGGAAGCCAGCTGCTTTGCATAAAGGCCAGCAGGGAAGGACAGATGACGCAGAGCCCCTGCTGGGGCACAGGGCTGGCTCCAGAGGACCTTCCCCCCCCCAGCTCCTCCCACTGCACCTGGGAGTGTGGGGAGGGTGGGACCAGCTAAGGGAAGCAGCACATTGTCCCTCCCCTGCCTCCTGACCACTCATGGACCTGGAGGACAGGCAGAGGCTGTCTGCACACCATGCAGGTGCTCCCACCTTAGGCAGGCCACTGACCTCTCTGGGCCTCAGTTTACCCCTGCAATGTGGCACCACGTCATGAGGGCGAGGGCCCAGCCCCTCTACACCCATGGGCCTGGGCACCACTGGGGCTCATGAGGAACATATTCCTAACCCAGGAACTGGCACACCTGGGCCCCCCTCCTGTCCCCACACCTGCCTCCCAGCTCATTTGATGGCTAGGGACACGAGTGGCTTGCATTGTCCTCACGTCTGGCTCCCACTGCAGCACTGCCATTGTTAGTAAGCAGGTAAGTGCTGGCCATGACCGGGTTTTCCTGAAGGTGGGGTTCACAGCCCCGTGGTTTTCATGGCTCTCCTGGGTTCTGCAGGACCAGAGGCTTTATGCAGATAAGGAACCCACCTGGCACAGCTGGGTCACTTTGTTTTCAGATGTCTTCTTAAGCCCCTGGGTCTCCTGAGGGATGGACTCCAAGGACAAAATCCAGTGGCCTTCAGCAGGTGGGGAAGGGAGGCCTGCTGGTTCGGGCACTCTGGCTCACATCCAAGGGCGATCCCTCAGATACCCAGGACCTTCCAGATGAAACCACGGGGAAAGGCAGGCCTGGGTGGGTGAAAGGGGCCTCAGAAGAAGCCTGGGCTGGTAGGGTGGAGAGGAGACAGTGGAAGTGCCCTGGTCCTGGAGTCTGGGGTCTCTGGCACTCACAGGCGAAACCCTGGCTGAGGCGGGCAGGGGGTTTGGAAAGCACTCACCCTCCCCCAGAAATGTGGTCTGAGATGCTGATTCTGCGTGACGCTGGCGGGAAGGAAGCTGCACCCTGGTTGTCCAGGGGAAGGAAGGGGTGTCCAGAAAAGCCAGAGGCCTTGGCATCTGAGGACAGTGGCTGCAGGCTGGCAGAGGGGAAGGAGGTCCCCAGGCCCCAGCTCCCTGCCCTCACCTCCTGTTCCCTCTGCCATGACCCCCCAGGAGGATGCAACCCAGGGTCCAGCAAGCCCATTTCCTGTGCTCCCTGACCCATGGGCTGCTGGTGCCTTCCCCCTGCCACACCTCCAAGGGCACAATCCCTGAGGGTCTCTCTGATTACTCGCTGTGGTAGAGGACCAGGGTTCTGCCCCCACCGAGCCCAGACAAGCAACAGGTCCCAGAACAAAACAGCAACAGGGTTCAATGGTGGCCCTTGTCCACACTCCACTGGACACAGCCATGGAGGAGCAGGCGTGTGCCAGCACGGCTCCCCACCTACCCCTCCTGTCCACAAACACAGGCTCACATGGCCCCTCCTGAGGCCCATCTCCTACCATCTGGAGAGAACTCAGGGACAACTCAGTCCTCTGAGTCTATGAAGTCATACAATTATATGACTCAGTAGGACCACCTGGGTGTCAGAGTAACACTCGCAGACACTTCTAGACCCAGGCCGTGCAGGCCCAATACTAAGCTCCTCCACAAGTGAACTCTGATCTCACAGTGAGCAGGAAGCCTCTGCATCTGGACGAGAGAGCTCAGCCACTGGGCGTCTACTGCCTGCTGCTAGGTCCTCTCACACCACACTGCCCTCATCCTGCCTGCCCTGCCCTCCGCAGTGGTGGGCAGGGATCTGGTTGGGACTTGCCCAGCACCTGCTTCAGGGCCACGCCCAGTGAGGCACAATTAGGTCATAGCTCCCTTGGAGGGGAACAGCCCATGAAGATTTTCCAGGCAGTACCTGCTGGCCTTGCCCAGCGGGAAAGCAGGACAGTTCCTGACGCAGGGCAGTCAGGCTGAGCTGGCTCCAGATTAGCAATCAAGAGGCCCCGGCCCTGGCCCCCTCCGCAGCACATGTGTGGCCTCCCTCCCTGAAAGACACCCTTCCTCCTGTATCCTTAGGTCACAGACTGGCCTAGCCAAACGCGATGTCCCCTTAACTGTGAGCCCTCCCTGGGTGCCCTGGGTACTGGTCTACCCCTGCAGAGAGTGATCAGAGACTAACGTGGAGGTCCGCAAGCTGGGCAAACGTCTCACCTCACCCCTTGGGTGGCCTGGTGCCTGGCAGGCTCCCTGGGCAGTAGGAGTGTGAACAATGCCCCCTGTAGGGGCACAGAACAGCACAGAGCACCTCCCTGTGCAGGGGACAGCCACCTGCTGTCAGTAATGGTATGACCCAGATTCTGGAGCCAGGAGACCCAGGTGCTCTCCCCTCTGAAGTCCATCTGCCCCAAGTGCAGAGAGGAACTTGTCAGGGCTGGGAAGAGCCAGCTTCAGATTAGGCAGAGAAAGCTAAGTTCTGAACACACGCTTCAGGATCAGCCATGGAAAGCAGCCCCATCGCTGTGGAAAACTACTGGGGTTCCAAGTCTGCAGAGGGAAGTACACCCCTTGGCCACGAAGGAGGGAGGCCGCCCACACCACACTGGGCCACACTGAGCCACATCGAGTCAGAGGCGGGAAGAACCCCGTCCTCAAAGCGGGATCACGCTGGTCCCTCCCCTTCTCTCGCAGAGACCTGGTAAACTGGGGCGGACCTCCCCAAGGAGGTGGAAATCCGGGGGCGTCTGATCTGTCACGGATTTCCTGGTCCCTGGCCACATGTGCGCACAGAGCACCGGTGGGAGGCTGGCACCCGGGTTTGCATCCTCCCGGGCCAGGGGAACCAAGAGCTGCACCAGGGTGCCGGCTGTGGGAACCATCCCACTCCTCCTCCCCTCCCTGGACAAAGCCCCACGAGAAACTTCTGTGCCTGACGATTTCCTCCTAGACTCGCAGCAGCATCCGGTGCAGGTGGGTGACCTGCTGCTACCCTGAAGCCCTGGGCAGTCGCATCTGTCCCCGGCCTGACCCACCGGGTCTACACCTGCGTGGGCTCGCAGCCACTTGCTCAGGTCACCAGCTCCGCTCTCCAATCGGCTCTAAGCCTCCAACCACCACCCACCTTTCCTCTTCACCCTCCTCCCGCCTTCCAGAGACTCGGGGCTTCCTGCCTGGGAAGCCGCCGAGAGAAGGGCGAATTTTGCATCCGGGTCCCCTCGGTTCTGCCTCCCCCAGAAGAGGAACTCGGGGCGCACTGGGGATGCCCGGGCCTGCCGCCCGCCAGCATCCCACACCTCTCTCTCGGGACTAACGCTGCCTCCATCTGGCTGGGTCCCGCCCGGCCTCCGCCGGCACCTGCCGTGCTCCTGACGTCAGCAGGTCTGGTCCCTGCGCGCCTGGGCCGCGCCCCACCGCGGCGCCCGCTCCCGCCCCCAGCGCACTCACCGTCCTGTGGGCCCGGCCGCCGCGCTGCGCTCCGCGCTCTGAGCGCAGCGCGCTGCCCACTCCGGCTTCATTCATCGCTCGGGGCCGCCCCCGCCGCGGAGGCCGCCGGGCCTCACCACGCTGGCCAATGGCAGCGCGGTCCGGACGGGGCCGGGCCCTGAGCTGACAGCTGCGGGAGCGCGCGCGTGTCGCGTCGCGGGGCGGGGCCGGCGGGCGGAGGCGGAGGCGGGGCGGGGGCAGGACCAGAGGCGGTGGCCCTAAGTTTCGCGGAGCGCGTCGCGGAACCAAGGGAAGTCGCGGTTTCTCGCCCAGCTCGTCCAAAAGGCCGCCGGGGCTTCGAGAGGTGGGCGGCCCAGCGAAAGTCACCGCCGGCTCCCAGGTCCCACAGGCGCGCGGCCCCTCGGCCGGCCGGCCTAGGACGCTCCTGCGCACCCTCTCCCGGGGAGACCACGGTTCCTGCCCACAGCTTTTCCCATAAAACGGTGTGGCTTTTGACATGAGCGCTGACGTGGAGGGGAGGGTACCGGGTGCATTCCCCTGACGTGCGCCCTGTTACATTCCTACCAGTAGTTCCCTGCTGCGACCTGGAACACCTCACAGAACCCCTCTGGGCCTCAGTGTCCTCTCTGTGAGTGGGGGCAACGACAGCGCGTCCACACAGAACGTGGAAACTGTTGCATAAGAACAGGATGTGGAGTTGCCAGGTGTCGGCCGCCGATGGAAATAGCTCTCCAAAAGTTTCTCCTTTTTGGTTTCAGCAACTTTATGTAGGAAGACGTCTATAACAGTCACCCCTGGTCTGGGAGTGTGGCTGGCTCAGCTGAAGAGCCCTTGTTTGTCAGGTGTGGGGCCTGGGTTGGATCCTCAGCACTGCAAAGAAAGAAAAAAGCCGACTCTGCACATGAGTGTGACTCCTGAGATGAGCTGGGTGAGGGAATGACCAGACAGGGGCGGGGCAGTGAGGGAGCACAGGAGCCTCCAGCTCCCCAACCGGGAGGGTAAGGCAGGGCCATGTGGGGGTGTCACTGCACAAAAGAGAAGCAGGTGCAGGGACTTGGGAATGTCTGCCTGCCCCATTAGTTAACAAAGGGTCTTCCTTCCTGCAGCAGGTGTGGCGAGTGCCCACTGGCACCTGGTCCTGTGGGTCCCTGCTAATTTCCACAGGGCCCCAGCCTGTCTGTGTGCCAGTCTGCACTCCCAGAACTGAGGTGAGGTCCAGCTGCTCCAGGCACAGCCCTGCAAGAGAAGAAACCCACCAACCTTCATTCTGGACCTGGTGAAGGACGACGCGCTGCAGGGGGCCAGGCTCTTCCCACCTGAAAGGGGAGGTGGGGTGGACTTGGAGAGAGCAGGAGCAGCCTGCAAATGTCTCCCGGGTTGCAAGGACCTGCTCAGGTGTGGAGCCCCACAGCCGACGGGAGAAGCCTCAGAGGTGGTGAGCTCCCTGTCAGGAGCCCTGGGAGGAGTTGGCCTCCTGGGATGTGATGCTGAGGAGGGCTCCCACGTCAGAGTCAGGGCTGGACTCAGTGTTTCCTCAGCTTAGTTTTGGATTATATCCCCTGAAATTGTTATTTGGACAAATTTTTTCCTTTAAACCACTTGTATTTTATTAAAAGGATAGGTTTATTTTAAAGAAGGCAACTCAGTGTCAATTACAGACAGGTCACCATAAAAATAGATAAAAGAAAACAAAAGGGTATTAAATTCTCACCAAATACTGCTGCCTGCTGAGGGCCCGAGCCCCAGGCTGACCTCAGACACCACCAGATATTTCCCAGGATTCCTTGCACCATCTTAAAGGTAAGTCCGCAGCAAACATTTCAGGCCGATTCATGCAAAACGCAGGCCCTGTCCTGTCCTCAAGGCTAACCCTGGCACCCACGTACCTTGAGGAGCCCTAGGGGCACCCGCCAAACCCACGTGCCTCAGGGGACAGAATGTGTGGCACTGTGAGGTCCAATGGTGTCCTCCTTTCAAGAGGCTGCTTTGCCCTCTGTCTTACCATGGAGGAACTGGGAGGAACAGGGAGGAGGCCCACAAGAGGTCAGCCACAGAGCACTGCAGCAACTTGGAACAGGGCAGGCTGATTATGTGCCCTGGAACATTCTGAACTCAATAAGATCTATCCCGGCGGGGTTCTTTTGGAGAGGAAATAATTAAAAGAAAGGAAAGAACCCGAGTCCCAGGGCTCCCTGTGGGCTCGTGGGGATGTTGCTACACACTGGGCATCTCTGGGAATCTTAGAGCAGGACTTTACCTTTCATGGCCGGTGACTGTTCTCTGATGTCATCTTGGAGGTGCCTCCGAGGAACTGAGAAGTGGGCCATCTTAGAGGTGCCTCCAAGGAACTGAGAAGTGGGCATTTGCAGTCACCCATGTCCTTTCTGCATAGGCTCCTGCTGGCTCATGGACACTGTTACTTCCAGGAAGATTTATCTCAGCACAGAAGTGAAGAGACAGTTTCCCCAGGACTGGGACAACCAGGTTGGTGGCTGAGCCAGAATAGAATGGCCTGGGTTCTTGGCCCTAGTCTGGAAACTGCAAAGGTGACATCTGTAAAAGCTGACAGCACTCCTGGTCTCTGACGTCGGCGCCTGAGGGCCCACCGTGTTAGTGCTTTATTGGAGACGCAGTGCTCAGTGCTTGTGTCTGTTGGTGAATCTGGATCTGCATTAGTCGAAGCATTTGAGACTGTCCCCATTTTTCCTTTTTTGACTTATAGAAGATGAAAAGAGATCAGGCTCCAGGAGTACCTGGAGAGTGCATGGGTCATGCTTTAATCTATCAAATTCTGTGTCCAGTAAGGAATGACCACCCCAGAACAAACTAGAGCTGGGCTGACAGCAGGTACAGGGACTGCCAGAGAAGAGAAGCTAGAAATCAGGAAAAAATTCAGCCCAGAGTTATCCAAACTTCTTTGAGGAATTAAGACTGCTGGGTAAGGAGGGACATGGGTGGCTGTGAGAGTCTTTGGCAGCAAGATTCCCGGATGTGAAGGCACTCTATGTCTTCAACATCGTGATTCTGTCCTGGGGGAGCCCCACGGGAGCAGGGCACAGCTGAGGCACTGCTCCATGACCTACATCCTGCTCCGTTAGCTTGGCTGGGCCGTCCGCTCCTGTGCCTCCCCCAGGGCTGGGCCTTGTGCAGGCCACACAAAGCCCTCTGTGCACACCGTCCTCCTCTCCACACTCTGTCCGTGCCACTCTGCTGAACCTGTGGTGTGAACGGAGCTGTGGGGACCCCAGCCGGTTCTGCTTCAGTGCTGTGGAGGGCCTGAGCAGCGCACAGCTGCAGGAACCTCCCCAACCTGTGCTTGTGCCGTCTCCTGGAGCGAGATGACCCTGGGAAACGGAGTGTGACTAGACCTTTGTGGTTTCCAGAGAACTTGCCACCACGTAAAGCAGCTACCCGTCGGGCTCCAGAGCACTAGGTCTTACTGTTCTTCCACAGTGCTGGTTGCTGGGCTCACCAGGTGTACCCGTGCAGAGGACTCCATGTTAGCTGCTGGCCAGGCTGCCCTCTTCAGGGCACTGTGGACGCTTTGGCTGGGAGAACAGAGACCACTGTTCACAACAGGGGGGTCCAGCTTATTCTGTGGGCAATAGGTCAGGTTTCAGCATCCACCTCACTTGAGAAGCCACAACTGACTCCTCAGTGTCAAAGCTTGATGCAGATTAGATTTGGGGTAAAAAATAGTTGGAGTCTGGACTTCCTTGAGCCCTGAGATGGGATTCGAAGGCACTGAGGGCACCCTATGTTCCGGGGAGAGGGGAGAAGGCCACTACCCCATGGTGGCTCTGTGGCTCCAGCCTCAAGCTGCAGGCCTGCAGAACCTGCCAGCCCCTGGCTCCTGCTGCCCCAGAGCTCTGGCACTGCCGAGCACTCCCAGGGCCTACGGCCGGATCCCCGGTTCCCTCAGAGGGTAATTTGAATTTTTCTGGTGAGCCACTTGTGTGGTCTGACTGCTTGACTTTTACAAAGAGGCAATGTCGTTGCCAGCTTGAGGGCATCCAGAGCCGCCCTGGCTTGCCCATCTCCGCCTGCTGGCCTGGGGTGGAGATGGTTGAAGACCCATTGGCTGGGCCCTCGCGTTCCAGAGAGTCTTCAGGTTAGGTAAGGATGGCATTAGTGTCCAGTAGACCCTGCGGTCGTGGGCAGCGGAAGGGCGGGCAGGCTCTGTCAGGCCTTGAGCTGGCTCTCCTAGCCCACCCACCTGTAGTGGCCTTGAGACTGGCAGGGTCCTGCTGCACCGGGGGTTCTTGGAAGAAGCATTAGATGCAAACACTCAGATCACCTGTGACTACTCACAGCCCCGTTGGGCATCTCTTCCTGCTCGGCTCTGCTGACCTGCCAGTGGCAGTGGCCAGGCCTTCCCTGCCTCTCAGGCCCAGCCCTTACCACCTTCTCCGCTCAGCTCCCACTTCCCAGAGCAAGTCCTGGAGGGCCACAGCTGAGGGACTTGGCCAGGGAGACATGTTGGGCCAGCCCTGCCCTTTGGAAGTTCCCTGGCTGTGTGTGACCTGATGGCCTGAGGCCTACTCTGGATGGCTGCAGGGACACTGGGGAGCAGAGGGGGCTTTGGGCAAGAGAGCCCTGTGGTCTCCGGGAGGCTTCAGAAGTGTGGGCTGTCCACAGGGCACAGGGGCCCTGGAGGATGCCAGGACCATGCCCAGCTTGTGCCTACTTAATCTGACCTGGAAGGTGCTGCCCAACAGGTGGGTGGTCGAGGCGTGAAGGGCAGTGAGTGAGCCCAGTGCCTGGGCCGTCTTCTGGTCTTGACAGTGAGTGAGGCTGGCACCCACGGCCCCCGGGCCCTCCCCGTCTGGGAGATGCAGAGTGCTCATCTTCCCGTCCAGAGGAGAAAAGTGATTTTCTGGCTCTCGGAGAGACCTGGATGTCCCAGAAGGGATTTGGAGATCCAGAAGGGATTTGGACAGCCGGCTTAATTTCCTGACCGTAGAAGTCCTGTTCCATCCACAGGAAGTGGGGTGGCTCAGGGCTTTGCCAGGACCCAGGGGCACGTGGGGCTGCGTGGCCGTGGCCGGCCTCCTCTAGGCACTCAGGAGGGCCAGCGTCTGCAGCTGGCTCTTGCTGTCTCTTCCCCGACTGCCCCTCATCAGGGTGGGCCGGGGCCAGGCCACTCCTCTAGGCCACTGCAGCTCCTGATTCCACAGAAGTGCTTTTCCCTAGCTTCCAGATGCTTCTGGCTGGAGCAGTGGGGTTTGCCTTCTGAAGTCACCCTGTCCTGCCTCCGAGGGGCAGCAACCTCATCCTCTCCCCAGAGCTGCTGCAGCTCCATCCAGCCATGCCTCGGCCCCCATCCCAAGTGCCATTAACTCCATCTGCTCTGCCAGGACCCTTTCCATTTCCCACCCACACAATTCCAGCGCAGCTGCTGGGTGCTCTCTCCCTGGCCCTCAAGTTCTGCTTCTGCTCTGGCTTCTGTCTCTGCAGCCTCTAGGGCAGGAGCTGCGGTGCCAGCCTAGGGTGCTCCTCTCCTCTCCCCAGCGCCCACTGGGGGGCTGTCCCACACCCAGGCTCCTGTGGCCATCTGTGTCCCACCCACATCTGAGCCAGGCTTCCTCCAAGTTCCCCCTTGAAGACTGGCAGACGACCTTCATGGGCCTGGGTGTCGAGGGTCTTGGATCTCCCCAGATCAGGCCGAGGCCCAGGGATTCCTCCCGGGGCCTGACTTGCTCCCTGAGGGCCAGTGACCCTGGCTCAAGTTCTGGCCTCAGCATGGTCCATCCTCTGCGCGGGGTGCCTCGCCTGCGTGAGCTCCCGAGAGCTTCGAGAGTCCTCCACGTCCCGCTTCCGTGCGGTGCTGTGCTCTCCAGTGCTCGCTGGCGTTCCCTCCGCCACCCTCACCCACTGGTGCCACCCTTGCCCACTGGTGCCACCCTCGCTCGTTGGTACCAGCAGATCTCCTGCCTCAGCTGTTCAAGCCGCAGCTACAGAGCAGAAAGGAGTGGAACTAGGCGACAGGCAGCAGCACATGGCCTTGTCACTGTCACTTGAAGGCTGGCTAGGCTGTGCACTGTCCTTGGACCAGGGCTGCTCTTTCTACCTGCTCCCACTTGGGCCACCCCCAGCCTCCGGGCACCCAGCGCCCTTCCCTAAGCCCGAACCCTCCAGGCTGGCACACCGCTTCCCTGGGAGGCAGTCTGGCCCCACCCAGGCCAGGGGTCACCAAGCAGCTTGCCCTTGTCCATTGTCTGCCCACCTGTCCCTCATGAGGTCTGTGTGTGTGTGGCCCGCTCCTCAGGAACGTCAGCTCCACGGCGGCTCCTGGCCATGTCCCAGGCCTGACGCAGACCTGCAAGGAAGCACTTAATAAGTGATCCCATTCCACACCAGCTGGGAACACAGCCGTGCCCTCACAGCTCACCGTGGCCCTCCACCCTCCACACCTGGCGCCCCTCACAGTTCCCATCGAGACACAGACTCTTCCTGGTTCTCTGCTCAGACCCCAGCCCCATTTGTAATCTCTCTCCTGCTGCTGGGCCTCTGGGGGCGTGGCAGGAGCTGACCTTCCTCCTTCCTCCAGGGTCCCTTCTTCCCTGTCTGGGACAGCTGATGCATGCAGGCCCTGTCTCTCTCCTTCCTCCCCTCCCTCCCCCCTCCCTCCTCCCCTCCCCTCCCTCCCCCCTCCCTCCTCCCCTCCCCTCCCTCTCCCCTCCCCTCCCCTCCCCTCCCCTCCCCTCCCCTCCCTCTCTCCTCCCTTCCCTCTCTCCTCCCTTCCTCCCTCCCTCCCTTCCTCCTCCCCTCCCCTCCCTCCCTCCTCCTCCCTCCCTCCCCCTCCCTCTCTCTCCCCCTCCCTCCCTCTGTCCCTATCTTTCTGTCTCTCATACATCTCCCTCTCTGCCTCTTTTCTTTTATCCCTGGAATTTTATTTATTGCAAAAACAACATTGTAACAGCATAAAAGGAATTTTTAAAGGAAGAGCCTTCATGGTGGCCTGTGGCGGGAGCAAGGGCAGGGAGGCTGGTTTCCTGGTCTCCAGGCTTCCCGTGCTGAGCCCTGGGCACTTACGTCTGTGGTCAGTGAGAGGTGGGCCTCCCTCCACGCCTGTCTACATCTTCCATGCTTAGGTCTTGGTGGCCACCCTCCCATGAGGCCCCGTGTGGACGCTCGTTGCCATCTCCTTGGCCAGCACAGGCTGCCATGGGGATTCTCTTGGGAATTGCCTCAGGGGCTGGACCGAGCTGGTGGTGGCCACTGGGCTCAAGTGGTGAGGGCCTTTAGGGAGAGCAGCCTGCTGTTACAGCCCAGCCCAGCCCAGCCCAGTGCCGCTGCAGCCGGCCGCCTGCAGGAGGGCGCTCAGGAGGCAGAGGTGCATGGACTCCCACTGCCGGGTGCCAGCTGGAGCGGCAGGAGAGGCTGGGGAGGGCCTCTGCGGTGAGGGCCTCTGCGGTGAGGGCTGGCTTTCTGACGCGCTCTGCAGCTGAGGCTGGTATGGTCCTGTCTTAAAGACCCACTGGCAGAGAAACGCCTCGTAGGGTGGACCCAGTCCTAAGTCAGGGGTGCTCTGAATGCCTTTGTCACCAGAGCCACCTCCCGGGGCACCTGGGTCTTCTCCAGGCCTGGTCGTGGCTGGGATCTCTGGGCTGGGACCATCAGCAGGCCAGAGGGAGGAAGCTGTCCTGCCACCTGCTGGCCCCTGGCCCGACCCTGCCTGTCTGAATCCCACTCCCTGCCAGAGCTGGCCTTCCCTCCCTCTCCATCCCAGCCAGGTCCCCCTCCACCCCCTCCCCAGGCGGAGGGGACACAGGGAAGTCCTGGCATCTCCGGAGTGGGCAGAGGGCACGTGGGGGCGGGCACAGCTCCTGGCCACACACCCTGCTGGGCTGGCTGCTCCCTGTCAGGCTCCCTCCTGAGGGGCTTCCTTCGGGCCAGGCCCTGCCTCTGGCTTCTGGTGGTCCCAGCCACCACCGAGCCCCAGGCCTGTGGTTGCCCTCCTTCCCTGAGCTGAGCCAAGGCCCTGCCCTGGGAGCCTCCCTCACCCTGGCTGGACCCCAGGAACCTCCATGAGAAGCCTGTTCCTGGCTCAGGACTGATTGTCCTCCCTGCTTGAGGTGGTGTGGGCTGGCAGCCAGGAGGCCCTGTGCTGGTGAGTGTCCAGGCCCCTCTCAGCGTCTCTCAAGCTTGAATCTGGGGAGACCGTGACCTCCCCCTCCCTCTCTATCTTCTGGGGACTCTTTTCTTTTTGGCACCAGGATTTGAACTCAGGGGCACTCACCCACTGAGCCACACCCCCAGCCCTATTTTGTATTTTATTTAGAGACAGAGTCTCACTGAGTTGCTCAGTGCCTCACTTTTGCTGAGGCTGGCTTTGAACTCCCGACCCTCCTGCCTCAACCTCCTGAGCCACTGAGATTACGGGTGTGTGCCACTGGGCCTGGCTGGGGACTCTTTTTTTTACTGAATTGATTCTCAAAGTTGGCAAGTAAAATGAACTGTGTTTGCAAGTGTGCATCACGATGCTTTCACGTGTATGCACACGGATGAACTGAGCCAAGCTGATTAGCATATCTGCTGCTTTGCATGCCTCTTGGCGTGGTGAGATCCCAGCGTAGGGTGCCCTGGCATTGAGACAGCCTTGCTGCTGCTGCTGCCCTCTAGATCCTGGGACTTTCCCGTCTTAGCTGCACCCTTGACCTTCACTCCCCCACCCCCAGCCTCGGGTTTCCGCCACTCCGCTGTTTGGGAGTCTGACTTGCTTAGAGACCATGTAGAGCCTTTCTGCGTCTGGCTCACTGTACCAGGGCCATCTGCATCTCTGGAAGGACAGGGTTCCTTGCCTTTCAAGGCTGAGAGGTACTCCACTGTGTGGGACCACAGCTGCTTATCCCTGGGCAGCTGTGTTTCCCTTGGCCACAGGGGAATTCCCTCTTGACCTGTGCCTTTGGATGTCCACCCCGGAGCACAGGAGCTGGATGGCCAGGCTGTTCTGACGGTCTCTTGAGGAACCTCCCTGGTGTTTTCCATAAGGACTGTGCTGATTTCCATCCCCAGTGCCTGCCGGGCCCCTCTTCTGCACACCTCGCCAGCCCTGGCTTCTTGTCTCTCTGAAAGTCGCCACCCCACAGAGGGGAGGCTGCTCATCCCGGTGTTGATTTGCATCTCCCAGATGAGTGGAAATGTCCTTCTTCATCCGCCTGCTGGCCATGGTGTGTCCTCCTCTGAGAAGTGTCTGTGGAGGCTCCTTGGTCCACTTTTCAGTGGGCTCCTTATTCCCCAGCCTGCGGGTCATTAGAGTCCCTCGAACGTCTTGGACACGCATTATCAGATGGGCAGTGGTGGGTCCTCCCCGTGACCCGAGCATCCAGTGGTCCTGGGCGGGGTTGTGTCTGGCTGCCGAGGTGTGCCTCTCTGCGTGCTGGAGTCCACCGCTCCCCTCTGTGCTCGGCTGATGGCTCCTCTGCTGGGTGGAACCTTTTAGTTGGGCAGTCTTGTCTGACTCTGCTTCTGGTGCCGTGTTTTGGGGTGTCTGTTTCTGGACTTCCTAGAGGACCCCTGTACCCCCGGCTGTGGGGTTGTGGCGTGGTGTGGCTGTGTGGAAAAGCAGTTCCTCAGAAAACTAAAAATAGAGCCACTGTGTCATCCAGCAGTCCTGCGCCTGGGGACATATGCAAAAGAACTGCGGGCGGCCAAGGAGACGCTGGCAGGCTGCGTTCACAGCCGCCAAGAGGTGGAACCCGCCCAAGCACCTCCTGGGGCTGAAGGGTGAGCAAGCCGGTCACCCGCTGGTGGAATAGCATTCAGACGTCAAAAGGAAGGAGATTCTGACCCACAGAGATGAGCCTCAAGGGCGTCTCACCAAGGAAAAGAGGCTGTCACCAAAGAACCAGCCCACCCACAGGAGCCCCTAACTGTATGAATCATGCCTGATTTTAAAGACAGATTTAAAATGCCTGCAGTAGGCACGAGTCTTGAGTCTGTTGTAGGCTGGGCAGTGTGTACAGCTGCTAAGAATTTAGGCTCTGGATTAGCAGACCTGGGTCAGATTATTGTCCTTGTGAAATATCTGCTGTGTGACCTTGGGCAAATGTCTCATTTCTCTGAGCCTCAGGGTTTCAGCTTTAAAATGAAGTTATTAGGATCATTGATCTCAGAGGATTGTTGGGAGAAACAGATAACACGTGGAAAGAGCCACACCAGGCCCGGCAGGTAACACGGTGTGGCGATGCTCTATCAGAATGTCCAGGGAGCCCTGCAGTAGGCGGTCCCAGCTCTGGGAACGTGGGTCTCCCGTGGAGTCGGGGAAATCTCAGAGAAAAGTGAACCTGAGCCGCAGGCAGGCGGGAGAGCCTGGAGCGGGGCAGTGAACGCGGCCTGCTGGGCAGGGCTGAGGCAGAGACAGGGGTCACTGTGGACGGCCGAGTATGCTCTAGCCTGAGGGAGCAGCAGGCGCACAGGCCTGGGGGCCGGCAGAGGTGGCCCCAACTGCAGGAGCAGAGCAAGGGGGGGCCAGGTAAGGCCGGGCTGACTCCCGCTCTCTGGCCGCTGTGGACCTTGCTGGGGGTCGAGCGTCCCCTGCGCCTGGTTCTCGGCCCTGTGCAACTGAGAACTGGTGTGGGCATTGCGCCAGGTGAGGCTCTGAACGGCAGGCTTCATACTTGGCTGAGCCAGGTGGGGCCCACACTTGGCCAGTTAGCCCAGCTCCTAGCGAGCAATGACTCGGCCGGTGGCTTCAGATCAGGGAAATGGAAAACCCCCAGAGTGTCCTTCAGTGCCTCTTCATTGCCCTCATTATTGTCTCAAGTGGCCTGAGAGGCTCCGTTACCCTCTATCCAGGCGGTGTTCCTCGATGGAACCTAAGGGTGTCCAGGGCATCCTGCTTCCAGTGTCCCTGCAGCCACTTCTAGGGGATGAGCTTAAGTACCCAGGTTTGCTTCCATGAAGCTGAGACTCTTGCTTTGTGGGCAGATGATGAGGATGGTGATGAGGTGGTGATGACATCATGATGGTGGTGATGACGTCATGATGGCGGTGGTGATGATGGTGATGACGGTGGTGATGATGTCATGATGGTGGTGATGATGTCATGATGGTGGTGGTGGTGATGGCGGTGATGACGTCACGGTGGTGGTGATGATGGTGGTGGTGATGACGTCATGGTGGTGGTAGTGGTGATGGTGATGATGGTGGTGGTGATGACGTCATGATGGTGGTGACGTCATGATGGTGGTGGGCATGATGGAGGTGGTGATGGTCATGAAGTTGGTGGTGGTGATGATGGTGATGGTGATGGTGGTGGTCATGATGGTGGTGGTCATGATGGTGGTGGTCATGATGGTGGTAGTGGGGATGATGGTGGTAGTGGGGATGATGGTGGTAGTGGGGATGATGGTGGTGGTGATGGTCATAAAGTTGGTGGTGGTGATGATGGTCATGGTGGTGCTGGTGGTGATAGTGGTGCTGATCACAGTCATGACCATGTGATGATGGTCATGATGTATGGTCCTGACCGTGACAGCCCTCCTCCAAGAACATAGGAAAGAGTTCGAACTTTTCCTGTAGAACGATGCAGAGCCATTGAGAGGCTTTAATGCACTGTGACATGAGTCCTTGTGTATTCTTAGGAGATCTTGCCAACTCCCTCTTGGGGAGGGCCTGGTGGGGGCAGAAGACCAGAATGGCTCCAAAGAGACCTGGAAAGTGGTGATGGGGCTGGGAGTGTTGGGAGAAGTCAGCAGACACAGAGACATCCTGGAGACAGAGCCCAGCACTTGCTTGGATCAGAGGTGGTAGGGCGGGAAAGAGGTCAGAGACTGCTGGATCAGGCTTAGAAGCTCTTCTGTACCTCTGAACACCAGAGGTGCGTGTGGGTCAGCAGCTGGACTCAGCCCTGGGCTTGGGGAATGAATGGTCAGTACTAGAGATCAGGAAGGAGCCTATCTGTGGCATTAGGTGGCATTTATCTAGAGCAGGGCTGGGGCCTCTGTATGGGGGCTGGTAAGCAGCAGGAGACGGGGAGGGGACCATGGGGGTGGCTAGGTCTGAGTGGGGGCTGCTGGTCTCCCTGCTGCTTCTGCCTGGCAGCCCAGCATCAGGAGGAAGCACTTGGGTCCTGCCGACCCTGAAGGCTGCCTGGCCAGTCTCAGACCCTGTACCCTGGATGGTCAGCAGGAGGGCCATGTGCCAGGCCTGAGTGGAGAGAGCCAGCTGGAGCTGGGCACAGGCAAGGGGGTCCTGCAGCTGCTGGAAGGGGGCTGCGGAGTCGGAGCCTCAGGCTGTGTCCTTGCTCAGCCTCTGAGGTCCACAGGGGCCTGGGCTAGTCACAACCCTCCTCGGAGCCTCCATTTCTCCGCTCGTCAAGTCATGGGCTGGACTGAGGGACTCCAACAAGCAAGACGCACATGGTGGACGTGGGGGACGTGGGCAGGACCCGCTCCTCTCTTCCAGCCCGAGCCCTGCCAGCTGGTCAGGAGGAACCCCACCTGGGTTTGGGGTGTCAGGAGGGGGGCCATGGAGGGTGGGGCACCCATACAGGAAGGTGGGAGGGCTGCCGGGTCCCAGTGCCACCCAGCACCCACTCTGCCTGGGCCCGCGTGACCCACACGTCCTCTGCTGCTGTGTCGCACAAAGCCTCGTCCGGCTGGAGGAGCCTGTGAGGGCGAGGTCCTGGGCAGCAGGTCCTGCCAGGCTGGCAGGTGAGGCGCCAGAGACTGTGGCTGCTCCGTGTCACAGGGGCCTGTCCTCCCACCCCGTCCAAGCTCCCACATCACAGTCCAGCGTCACAGCCAGACGCCCCGGCAGCAGCTGCGCATCCTGCTCGGGCTGGCCAGGTGCCCCAGGTGGCCCCCGGCACGGCTGCCCTCGGCAGGGCCCAGCAAGGAAGCCAGGTCCAGCAGCCGCCTGGCTGGCCTTGCCCCAGCCTGAGGGAGGCGGCCGCCCAGGACAGCCTTCCCACCTCCAGTGCTGGCTTGGTCCAGACGACATTGACCTGCAAGCTCAGGGTGACAGTGTGGTGTCTGATGGCGTGAGTGCCTGCCACTGAGGAGGGAACAATCCTTGGCCCCAGAAGTGGGTCATGCTGGGCCCGGGCACCGTGCGGACACTCAGCACCCTGGGACCGCGTCTCCTGTGCCCCTGTGGCCTCTACGGCCAGCTGCCCTTTCTGAGCTGCTGCACACCCAGGGCAGTTCCTGCAAAGGGAAGGTGTTCTCCACGGACGGGCTCCTTGGATGGGCTCCCGCTCAGCCTTCTTTACCCTCTTTCCTGGGAGGAGAGCAGAGGCCTCTGCCCGGGCGGTTCTGGATAGCAATGAGCCCCGGAGCACACTGACCCATCTGCCCGCCCTGGGCCTCGCTGTGGGCTCAGCCCCACATGCCGTGGCTCCTGCAGGCTGGGGCCTGCTGTAGCTCCCTGCTGACGCAGGGCTGCGGACACCAGGGTCCTCCCCCCCGGAGCTGGGGACCTCTTCCCCTCTGTCTAGACCGGAGGGCTTATTCCAGTCTTTGTGGACCAGGTTCTGGGGCGTGACCTGCTCTTTATGGGGAAACTGGCAGGAGGGTTTGGTTGGTCATTTCCCTTTTTTGATAGTGACATATTTGAATAATAAAAGAGCTTTCCTATAAAATATTTTCAAACGCAGAATTGCCAGGAAGCCAAGCCGTTGGAAGAGGGGGTGGGTGGGGGTGCACCGGGCCTCTTCCACCCTGGGCACTGTCGGTCATTACCGCCCAGGCCCAGCGGCTGTCACGGGCAAGCCCCTGGCCCTGCAGGCTCATCTGGAGGTTGGGCAGTAGCTGCCAGGCAGGGTGTACCTCACGCTGGCCCCAGGTACCCACCAGTCACCTCCAAGCAGCCAGGCGGCCCTCCTGTCCCAGGGGAGGGGAGTGAATTACGGCCTCGGGCCCCAGAGGAGAAGGAACGTGGGTCTGCCGCCTGGGCTGGGGCTTTGGGGTGTGGTACGGGCTAGCCCACAGCACAGCCCGCTCCAGGCTGAGTCCTCAGCCCCAGGCCAAGAGGTGGCCAGGGCACGCCTTGCCAGACCTCCTGCCTCCCAGGGCCCCACCAAGGGTCTCTGAGCCTCCGCTGAGACCCTGCGCGACGCACGGCTTTCCTTGCCGCTCTCTTCCCCTGTGTCTAGGAACCTGAGTCCCTGTCCCCTGGAGACCCCATCCCGGGACCTTCTCCACCTCGAGGTGCTGCTTAGGATGGCCAGGCACACACCTGGCCTGAGGGGAAGGGAAGGGGCGTCACTGCGTGGGCTGGGGGCGAAGGCGCCTGAGCTGATGGCCGCGGTGGGTGGCCCTGGCTGCTGATTGGGCAGGAGTGCATCTGGTTGGGCTGTCAGTGTCCGGGTGTCCTTCCTGCCCCAGGAGAGGAGGTGGAAACTGGAAAGTTACTGGGCCAGGAAGCCAGGGAAGCTGTGCCCTGGGGCAGTCGAGATGCTTCCTGCTTCCTGCATGGGTCTCAGCTTGCAGGGACCGCAGGTCCCACCACATCTGTGACAGCCACCGCCTGAGGCTGGGGCAGCAGGAAGCCACGCCCGAGGCTGACTTCCTGGGCCCGAGCCTCTGTGGTCAGAGGCTCACAGCCCGCAGGGACTTCCCTGGGGGCAGGCCTCTTCTAGAATCCCAGCAGACTCCTGGCGGAGGCAAGGCCCCCCACCTTCTTCGCTAGGCTGAAGGTCCTAGGAGGGCTGGGGGCTCACCAAGCATCCGCCTGCCCGGGGCAGGCACTGGCCCAGCCCACCCAGCCCTCGTGATGACAGCATTGCCCCCAGCCCGCATGGTGACCTCATCGCCCCAGCCACCCAGCCCTCATGGTGACTCCAGCCTGCGGGGTGAGGCCACTGTGGCGTGACGTCACTAGCTGTCTCGGCCCTCCTGCCCACGGCTCCTCCTTGATGGGAGTGGGCTGACCCCTGAGGGTCTCTCTCGGGTGGGGCCTCTCGGCCCTGTTCACCCCCAGCACACACGCCCCCCAGGTGGTGTGGACAGGTGAGGGCCCATGGGCAGCACAGCGAGGGCACCTGCCCGGTCCACAGACAGCACCTGAGGCCTGGGGTCCCGGCTGTGGGGTGTGTCCCCCGCCCTCTCACACAGGGTCGGCTGTGGGCTGAGGAGTGTGCTGGGACTCTGGCTGCTGCAGGGTCTGCCCTCCTCCCGCCCCACCCTGTGCGGGATGTGGAGAGCCCAGCAGGGTCAGCCGGTGGCACTGTGGATACCAGCAGAGGCCGGATGGACGCCTTGCAAGCCCAGACCTGAGTCCTCAGCCGTGATAGCAGCTTCAGGTACGGCTGCCATAGGGCTCAGCCCAATGGAGCCTGGGATTCCCTGAGAGCGGCTCCGAGCTGAGAGGGGAGGGTAAGGAGAGGGGCGCTGGGCCTGATGAGCAGCTGGGCCAGGCCCGGCCCAGACGGAGCTGCGCAGGACCAGGAAAGAGGGCGGCGGGGAGATGCCAAGGCAGGGTGGGCCCAGAGGCCCCTCTGGTCATTATCCCAGGGCAGGTGGAGGCCAGCGATGGTTGTGGGAGGGCACTCCTGGACACAGGGTGGTCACTGACTTTCTTCTGGTCATCTAGGCAGCAGACGGGGGGCTGTGCCTGGACTTGGGCCCGGGCTGGGCTTGCGGTGGGCCTTGCCATCCAGATGGTGTCCATGGTGGAACCCAGGAGGGATCATGGGAAAGGACTCTGGGAGGAGGGGAGGCCTGGGGAGCCTGGACCCACAGGCCAGCCGGCCAGCGCGACACCCCAGGGAGCGGAGCTTGTCTGTGACCCAGCCCTTGTCCTCCCCGCTGCGGCTGCTGACCCACCAGGGCTGCCTGCCCGTAGGGACTGTGACCAGGCCACGGCCCAGCCCACCCCTCCCACACGGCGACTCCATGTGGGGTGGCCACGGCCACCTGCTCCGTCCTACAAACAGCCTCGGCCCAGGGTGGCCATGGAGCTCTGGGGATGTGCACAAGGTGTTTCCTTCTTTCAAAATTAATACTTTAAATCTAAAGTTTAAAGCTGGTGCTCAGCTCCAGTTAGAAGCATTCCAGTGTGTTGGGTGACTTAGGTGGCACCTCATTGCTGGATCTCATGAAATCTAAGTCCAGTGGAGGGTTCTGATAAAAATTCAGTGCCCAAACTGACTCAAGTGAGCAGATTTTGGAGACTCAGAAGAAAAAGGAAGATAAGAATTGTCATTAGTAATTCCTTCTATGGACCACGTGGTAAAGATGATGTTTTGGCTCTCTTGATCTCTCGTGCATCCTTGGTGCTGGGTGTTAGGCCCAGAGCTTCACACGCGCGAGGCAAGCTCTTCCACTGAGCTGTCTCCCCAGCCCTTTGCATTTTATTTGGGGACAGGGTCTTGCCAAGCTGCCCAGGCTGGCCTCGAACTTGCCATCCTGCTCAGCCTCCCGTGGGAGGGTCACAGGTGTGGCCGCTGCACACAGCTACGTTGGATTTCAGTAAAAGATACTAAGATGAAGGTCACATTGCCTTTCCCTTTTCTTGGTGTGGCCACCAGAACCTGAGAAGTGACCATTCCGCTCCAGGTGCTTTTGCTGGTGAGCTGTGTGGGGGGCACTGAAATTCTAAGTTCCTGAAGGTTGAAGGCACCACTTGGTGGCTCCCAGAGAGGTGCTCACGGCCGGGCACAGACTGGCAAGCACCCCTCAGGCCCCGCGGTGAGGATCGAGAGAGCTGGGTGTGGAGCCTCAGTGGTGTGGCCGTGCCTGTGTGTGCCCGTGGACTCTGTGTGTGACAGATGTGTGTACCTGTGTGTGTGTGGGGGGGTGAGAAGGACACCATGCACAGTGCCAGCCACACAGCTGGGGGACACTGGTCCTGTCCCAGAGGTGGTCGGGCCTCGGTTCCCAGTCCCAGGGCCTCTGCTGGAGCCCTGAGGAAAGGCCACAGACCGAGCTGACACCTGGTGGGGACAGAGTGGATGGGCCCTGCTCACCAGCTGGGGTGCCAAGGGGAGGCTGGCCTCCATCCTGAAATGAGGGCCCCGCCTTGCTCCCTCCTGAGTGTCCCTGTGGCCTGGAGCTCTGGAGAGTGCCTGGGGTCAGAGGTGGGAGGCCCTGGTGGCCTTGGGCAGGAAGGCCAGCGTGTGCAGCTGGCACCTCCTTGAGGGGGCTTTTGCCTGGGGATTCTGGGACATGGAGCCCCTGGGCCGGGGGCCTTGCTGGTCCCAACTGCTCTCAGTTCCGGCTGCTCTTGTCCAATCTCCCTCTCGGGGCTGGTGACCACACGGTCACTCAGAGCCCCGCCCCTGTGCTCAGGAAGTGCAGGTCCTGTGGGGTCAGCGTGACCTGTCACGGGAGCGAGAGTGGAAACGTTTGAGAGGCCGTAACTCTTCACCTGGATAAAGCCTGTCCTCCGCGTGGACAGGGCTCTCCCAGGTTCATGCTGGGTGTTCAGGGGGCAGGGCTGTCGCTGAGGGCCAGGGTCAGGTGGGGGTCAGCCTCACCCTCAGCCCCGTGTGCCCCATCTGCAAACCCCCACCCTGCGTCCCTCCGACTTCTGGGGCTGTGGGGAGGGTGCACAGAGGTCCCCGTGAGTTGCTGACGTGGAGGGCTGTTGGCCCTCAGCCCAGGCCACAGGGCTCCCACAGGAAGTCTATTTTGGGCAAGCAGCAGGCCCGAGGGCCCCTGGGTCACAGTGGAAAAGTCCGGCCCTGTGATAAGGCCCAGAGCCACCACCCTTCTTCCTGCAGTGGGTGGGCCAGGGCTGTCCCCCAGTCCGGCTGGGCTGAGTCATGGGGGCAG
This sequence comes from Urocitellus parryii, assembly GCF_045843805.1. Taxonomy (NCBI): domain Eukaryota; kingdom Metazoa; phylum Chordata; class Mammalia; order Rodentia; family Sciuridae; genus Urocitellus; species Urocitellus parryii. Next base: position 197,959,134 of record NC_135536.1, on the reverse strand, counting down.
GCAGGCAGGTGGAAAATCCCAGCTGGGGACAGGCGCCGCGTCTTCTGGTCCTCGTACAGCTCCCCCCCTGGCCTCCTGCTCCCCGCAGCTCTCCAGAGATGGCAGAACCTCAAGGAGGAGCCAGCTGTGTGAGCCACTGGGGCCAAGAGAGAGGACACCACAGCGGTACACAGGGCCACTCTACTGTCCTGTGCAGAGGGACGTGGCTCTGGCACTCAAGAGCAAGGATGATGGCAGGTGTCTTCACAGCCTCGTGAGGAGCCGGAAGCAGGCCATGCAGCCAGAGATGACCCAGGTGGCTGCCTCCTGGGACCGGCAGACACCAGGCCAGTCCACGGGGCTTTCGCCACTGCGCCCCAGCCTGTGCTGATGCAGACACTGGGCAGTCGCGAGTGGAGGAGTGTGCGGGAGTCCGCTCTGGTCGGTGCAGGGCCTGCCACAGCCCCTGCCCACCCAGATTATTAGGGAGCAGACTCGGATCCGGGCTTGCTCCTCCTGCAGAGCTGCACCTCTCTCCAAACAACACGCAGTGCTGCCGTCACGCTCAGCAGGACCAGGACTCCGGGCGGCTTCCCGGCACCTCGGTGTGCATGGTCCAGTGCTCCCTGTCTCAGCTGGCTTGTGGCAGGCAGCCGGGTCTCCTTGCTTCACTTCTCTCCTTCCTCCACATGTGTGTTTGGTCGAGGAAACCTGCGTGCGTCCAGAGCACACAGACGTCCCTGCCTTCGCTGTGGGTGCCGTGGCCTCATGCCACTGGAGCTGACCCGGCTCCCAGGTCCTGTCTGCAGGTGTGCCTGCTCAGCACATTTACACCAGCAGACCACGCAGCGTGGGCCTCGCGTCCAGCTTCCAGTCCACTGCAGCCAGTCTGTGGCAGGTGACCACCATGGCACGGACACTGGGTGCCTCCTCTGAAGTCACTGGCCACTGAGAGGAGGCCCTCATCCCCTGGACCACGAACCCACGGGGAGCGTGAGTTTGACGTCCTCCCTGTATCAGGCCTTTCCCGGTGTGAGGTGGGACCCTTCCACCGACGCGTCTGCCCCTGCCCTTCCACGCTGCCCTGAGGTACAGTCCTGCCTTCACACTCCTCGCTCCCAAAGCCCCCATGGCCGGGAGTGGCTCGGGGGTAGAACACTGGCCCAGCAGGCCAGGCTCCTGGTCTCCGTCCCCAGCACAGGGCAGGCACCTGTGGCTTGGTTCCTGGAGCTTTGGCCTGGGGGTTCTGGGGCTCAGCACAGCAGACGTTGCAGTGGTCACCCTTGGGACCCCTCAGTCCCCTGAGGACTCCCAAGCCCTCCACTGAGCGCCTGAGGGCTCCCAACTCTCTTTCACCAGACCGGCCATGCTGAACTCCAGGTGGCCTTGTGGCAGGTCCACCCGGTCCTCCCCTTGCCCCCGCCTCTCCTTGTCGGGAACCTCCCTCCCTATCCCTGGCTGCTCCGTCCCAGTTCACCCCAGGGTGCTGCAAACATTCTCCTGTGCATGGATCATATTCTTGTCCAGAAGAGAAAGAATGGAAGGTGAAGCACCGGGCCGGCCCTCGCCCCACCCAGTTCGTTATGGTCACTGTAAACAATGAGGGCACAGTCCAGCCCTGTTGAGCCTTGTGACATGCATTCCTGCTGCCCAGGAGAGAGGGGCCAGGAAAAGCAAGGCACCTGCAGTGCCCCAGGGCACAGGCCAGCGGGGCAGAGAGCCAGCTTGTGGTTGCTCGGGACAGGGAGGGACCAGGACAAGGAGGGACCAGGACAAGACCCAGCTGACTGCTGGTGGCTGGCGCCGCACGGGCCCCGCTGGGAACGCCTGTAGGAACATCTTCCATGGCCACCTGGGAGAGGGCACCTGCAGCCCTGCTGCAGGGATGGCATCTGGTAGCCTGGTCAGTTGGAGCCATGGACACAGAACATTTCTGCCCAGCAGTTTTCCATTCTTTTGGAAGGAGCCTGTTCCACTGCGGGTGCGTCAGCTGCGGAGGCTGCCCCTTCAGGGTCTGTTAGAGGAGTCTTTTCTTGACTCTGGTTGGTTCTGTGTGCATCGAACTCGTGGGCCTCACACCGTCACCAAATGAGACTCGGCCCACCCTCTCTGGTCCGGGATGGGGCAGCATCCTGAGCATGCTGGAGTCTGGCCCAAACAGTCTGCTGACATGAAAACCTGATGGGAAGCAGGATCCAGCCCTGGCGCTTCCCTCCCGGCTCTGGCTGTGGGTCCTCGGGCCTGGCTTCTGCTGCATGCCATTCAGCAGCTGCGACACACATTGGGGACTCATCTCTCTGTGAGCCCGCCTGGTCAGCACGGCAACAGGGACCCAGGACTCCCTGAAGCCTGTGTTAAACTGACCAGTGGCCTCCATGCAGAAGCAGTGGGCAGCGTGTTCCCCGGAGGAGGCCGGGCCTTCCTTTCTGAAAGCCCCAGGGTGCTCTCGTGGTCAGCCAGAGCCCAAGGCTGAGAACGGGCCCTGAAGGCAGAACTGGCACACTTTCCCGTCCGGCCTTGTTTGAGCGGCTGAGAAATGGTGTACCAAGGCCAGGAGCTTGGGTTCCAGGGTTGGCAGGCTGGCCTGTGGGGTCGGGGTCATGGGGGCATCCTGTGCATCCCTGGCCCACCACCCCACTGTGTTCTGTGGCCTGGGTCCATGTCTCCTGAGGGTGGCCCCAGGGGCCTGGGGTGAGCATGGGGTGGACTGCTGGCAGCTCCAGAGCCTCGAGCCAGCCCTCGTCTAGGTCCCTGACTCCTCCAGGCCTCAGTCCTCACTGGAAAATGAAGGAGCTGGACTCTAGAGTCTCCATCTCTGCTAACGCCGTCTGAAGTTTTCCACTTGTGTCCTGAGAACACGGGGTCCCCGGCAGCTCAGAGAGCCCAGAGGCTGATCCTTGCAGGGGGTCTCACTCCCTTTCTGCTGGTGTTGGACCCTGTGAGTCCCTGTCACTAGCCTGTGGGCCATGCCTTGTGGGATCTGGTCAAGCCTGAGCCTTGTTAGGGCCCTCATCCGAGTCCCTGGGGCAGTGCCTCTCTGAGCCAGCAGAGGGCGGCAGTGCCCCAGCTGAGCCCAGCCAGGCCGAGGGAGATGCCAAGGTGTCCCGCTGAGTGCACTGAAACTTCCGGAGACTGGGACTCCCCTGAGCCAGAGGAGCCAGGAGGTCTCGGATTGGCTGTGTCCCCCACAGCCCTGGCTGGGCACCCTGAGGTCCCGGAAGGCTAGCCTGGAGGGGAGCTGGGCCTCGGCACCTCCTGCAGGCCCTGGGTAGGTGGGGGTGGTGCCAGGTGCCAGGCTGGGGAGGCCCTGGCGTGGCAGGTGCTCAAGTGCCTGGGGAAGCCATAGGCCTGAGTCCCTCTCCCTGCTTCCCACTGGCTGGCCACTCGGGGTTGCTCTGGGGCCCTGCTCCCAGGCTGGCAGCCTGGTGGACAGGTCCCCTCTGGACACTAGTCAGGCTGGGGTCTGGGGTCGTGTCTTCCCAGCTGGGACTTCTGCCCTGGCCTCTCTGGGTGGGATGGGGACTAGTTTCAAAGGCAGATTCTGTCCCCACCCAGGCCCATGGGGGTGGGCTCCCAGGGGTGGCCGGGAGCTGCAGACTTAGCTGCATCCATGCAAGTCTGAAGGCCGAGTCTGCGACCCCCATGGGCTCAGCTCATGCCCCTCCGCATCCCACTCCCCACGCCCAGTTCATCTGGCTCAGCCCCGGAGCTTTGAGCCAGGGCGCCTCACACACCTGCCCTAAAGTGCTCTGCCCACCGTGCGAGGCTGGGACCCCACAGGGCCAGGTCCTTCCGTGAGTTTCAGGCTTGTTCCCATCTGGTTCTGTCCCTCACCTGGGGGCTTCTGTATGCCAACAGTGACAGCCCCATTGGCTAGCGGGGTCTGGTTTGCAGGTGAGATGCACGTCCCCCAGGAGCAGCCTGAGCTGAGCAGTCCCCCAGCTCCCACCTGCGGCTTGAGCTCCCAGGTTCAGAACAGAACTGTGGCCCTCGGCAGCCGGGGTCTTGCAAGCCCGAGGCTGGGCGGGACTTGAAGGAACCCTAACAGCTGTGGCAGAAGGGGCGTCCTGTCTGGATGCACCCTGATTCTGATCCTCACAACAAGCCCCCGAGCCGGCAGCTCTTCCTCGGCTGCACAGGCTCCTGGATCAGAGGCATGGGCCCGAGACCCAGCTGGTGAGCAGGAGGGCTGGGTGCAGTGCCTCCCCCTGCCCGAGTTCACGCTGACCAGCACCCACCCACACAGCTGGCAGAGGGCGTCTTGGTTGGGTTTTTGTTGTTAAAACATTGATTTGGTTTTATTATCATAAGGCACAGGTGACATAGAATCTACCCTCTGACCAGTTTTGAGGGTTTGGTTCTCCCACCTGTCGGGGCCGCCCTCCCTGGCCCCCAGGTTTGCCAGGAAGTCCAGGTGCCCACAGGTTTGCAAGAGGATTCAGGAGAAGTTAGTTGAAGTCACACCCAGGACAAAAGCAGCAGGGGCAGAAAAGTAAGTCCGCAGGCCAGGGAGAGACTGACCAGCTGCCTGTCCTGCCCTTGGCTTTGAGCTAGAAGCTCCTGAGTCCTGGGCCCAGCGGGGGGCTTCCAGGCCCGTGTGCTCAAGCAATCCCTGCTCCCTTCTTGCCGCACAGGACGTCTGTCTCCCGACCCCTCTTTACCCCTTACACGAAGTCTTCTCCCGTGACACTCCTCGAGGCCACGTACCTTCCTACCGTGGTGGACTTGACTTTGCAGACTGCGGCCGGCGGCTTTTGGCACCGTGTGTGATGGCGAGCCTGTGTGCAGATCTTGGTGCAGCGGCTTATCTCCCTAGGAGAGATTCGTATTCATTTTATTAAGATTTTGGTGTCTCCCCCCAAAAGATGTGCCAATTTATGCTTCTGCCAGCAGAACTGTCTTCCATTCTGGGGCCAGAACTGGTTTTCCAGTTTAAACAGCATGCGCCAGCTTCAGAGAAGACAAACTGCCCCTCATCTAAGATCCCTTGACTCACGTGAAGCCCAACGGTGGGCATAGGCTTATTGGCCAAGGAACAGTTTAAGAAAATGCCTGTTTTTCTGCTGTGGGCCTGTCTTTTAAAGGAATTTTGGCTTTACGACAGCACTGCTGGCCCTTTGCCATTTATACCAAAAGCGCCTTCTCCCAGCTGACCACTCGGTCTTAATTTTGGCTTATGGTGTCTTTCATCACCAGATGTTTTAACTGCGGTCAAATATGTCCCTCTTCTCCCTTCTGACGCCGGGGAAGACCTCGCCCAGCCGTGGGCTCCCGCTGCCCTCCGGTGGGTCCAGGTCTGCAGCGTCTCACCTTCCCTCACAGTAGCATAAACGAGGGACTGTCGGACGGTCGGACGGTGTCCCCCTGGTGGGAGGAGACTGCAGGAGGAATCTGACTCTGTGGCATTAAAATGGAAGAAGCTGAATTGTCTATACTTTTCTGACCCAGCCCCCAACACAAACATGTCGCCGGAGCTGGGAAGATGGCTGGTCTGCTATCTCCTGGTGAGTGGGCGGAGAGCCCAGGCCAGGGCCTGTCCGAGTCGTGGATTCACCTGCAAGGGCCCCTGAGGATTCGCTGGGCGATGCGGACGATGAGCACAGGGACAGGGTCCCCTAGAGGCGGCAGAGTGGCCCTGGCAGTCCCTCGGGAGAAGCAGGTGCTTCTTGGCCTGTGTACCATTTGTGGCCAGTGTGTGAGGGCTGGGACCCCATGCGTGTCCCTAGGAGGGTCTCAAAGTGGCCGGGGGGCTGTCAGGAGAGCGCTCCTCTTTGCTGTTGGTGACACAGGGGGACACAGAGAGATCTGACTTGTGGATCTCACAAATCACAAGTGTTTTAGCTCCGAGGGATGCAGATTGATTAAGGTCTGAGCGTCGAGCCCCGTATGGATTGGAAGCCCGTCTCTCGTAAGCCCTCTCTTTCCCAGACCCGAGTGTCAGCAGTTTTCCGGGAAAGCAGTCTTTTTATGTGGCATCATCGTGTGGATTACTGGAACGAGGCTTGCTGGCGGGGCTGCTGGGGCTGGGCCTGGGGGCAGGCAGGAAGGAGGTGGCTGAGCCCGCGTGTGCTCGGCCTGGCCGGGGCATCCTGCACCCTCCTGGGGTCCCTGGGGAGTCAGGCCTGGTCCTTCCGTGGCCTCTCGGCTGGGGCTGCGCCTCCTCCTGCGGCTGTTCCTGGTGCCGTGCCCGGGTCTGCTCTGACGCCCAGGAAGCAGGCTGCAGAGTGAGGGGTGAAGACTGCCCCTGACTCCACGCCCAGCACCCCCCTCGTGGGACCCCCTGAGCCCACAGTGGAGCTGGGGGATGCTTCCCTGAGTCACTGGGGCGAGGACGAGGCAGCCCTGGCCCCGCTCCTGGCCGTGGCCCCGCCCTCTGTGGCAGGACATCACATGGGACCTCGTGGTGGAAGAGCCTCTGTCCTGGTCCCCGGCGTGCACTTGGCTCGTGACTCCCGTTGGCCAACAGGATTTTGCAGTGGTGACTGTGCAAAGGCTGTGCTGCGTCCCTGTCAGGAGAAGAGCTGGCCCTGCCGGGACACCCGTGGTCTGGGGCTGGTGGGCCACCCCCTCCCCCACTGACCCAGGGATGCAGAAAGAGAAAGACATGCTGCCAGGGACTGCTGCTGTCCCCTGGTGTCCCTTCTGGCCACACCGCTCCCACACCCTGCTCCTCCCTCCTGGGTCAGCTCAGACGTCACCTCCTCCAGGAAGCCCTCCTGTTGGGCCTGTCTCCTCTCACGGCTCTTGCCAGGCTGCATGAGGGGGACCGTTGTGGAGGCAGCCCCTCTGAGGAGGCCCCTTGCTCGGAGGGCTGGGACCAGAGCCCCATTTGCCCTGAGACCTGTCCCTGGGCCCTGCCCAAGGGTGAGCTAGAGAGCCAGTGGCCCCTCTGGCTGCCCCTCCTCCTGGAGGGCTGCCCGAGCCTTCGTCCTGGGGGTGCCACCCTGGGGGCTCTGCTGATCCTGGGGGTCTTCTGGGTGTCCCGGCTCCCTTTATCCTCTGCCCTGGGATTGCTGAGGAGGAGCTGGCCTGGTCCACAGAGGGCCTCCTGCAGCCAGGCGACCAAGGAGCCCCGGCCTACGTCCTGGGGCAGCTCCACCCCGTCCCCGGGGTCCCTGCCACAGCCTCCATGCTGCCTCTCTGCACCCTCCTGTGGGCCTCTGGACCTGGGGGGCCCTGCCTCTGGCGTCCCAGCCCTGCGGGAGGAGCCTCTCACCCACCTCCAGCACCGTGTGCCCAACCTGGGCTACCCACGGCCCGCCAGCCCGTCTGAATCACGGGGGTCCCCGAGCAAAACGGGGACTGCACCTCCTCCAGGGCGTGGCAGACACAGCTCCTCCTGGCCCGGGGCGTCGAGCTCTGCCCTGACGGCCTGAGAGCGGGTGACCAGCGGGCGTCTTCCTGAGCTCTAGGAGCTGCTCTCAGCCTGCGCTCAGAAGGGCGCGCACGGGAGGTGGTGATGCAGGCTGCAGTCGCTTCCGGGCGAGAGGCGATAGAGAGGATGGATTGGTCCACAGGCTGCCCCACCCGGGGCTGAGGGACAGTGCCTTCTGAGTCTCATCTGCGATCGGGGAGAGAACCCTGGGAGCACCGTCTGCGTGAGGCCGGTTATCATCCATCAGAAGCTTGTTTTAGGAGGTGACAGCCGGCTGCTCCCTGGGATGCCATTTAAGGAGCACACCAGATGGCTTGATATTAGCTGGACAGCAACAGACACAGTGGCCCTGTGGTCCCCAGCCTGTGACAGCAGGGTGGAAGGGGCTGGGGTCCTGGCTGGGGCACAGCTGGGAGAAGCCACTCGAGACACTGCGGAGGCTTCCAGGCCAGAGCCTTCCCTTGGGCCAGGGTCCTGCTCAGGAGGGTCAGGCTCGGGGTCCGCTCTTCCTGCCCAGGCAGTCTCGACATCAAATCTACGGTGATGGTCCATGTCCACCCATCACGCTGACCCCTGTCGGGCGCAGGCTCCCAGGGAGAGGTGCCTCTGTTCCCTCTTTTGGAACCGGTGGCTTTGCAACAGATGGAAGCAGTACCGCATGGCCCGTCTTGAGTCGGGGGCTCCGCTCCCCGTCCTGGATGCTGCTGAGGAAGCCCGTCCACGTGAGGGCCAGGAGAGCCCAGCCGCAGACCCAGCTGAGGTCCCAGCCAGTGAAGTGCTGACATCAGGAGACGCCCACAGATGACCCAAACCCTCCTGATGAAGCCACCGAGTCCTCGGATAGCCCGGGCCTGCTGCTTCTTGTGCATGTAACCGGAGCCACGTGCAGGGTACAGGCCTCGGGGCAGGGTGGGCGGGTTCTGGCACATTCGGGCCTATCTCAGTAGGTCTGAGGCCACTGGGCTTTGGCCTGTGTCCTAGCACTTCATGGTGACCTTTGCCAGGCAAGCGTCCTCTGAAGCAGCTCAGTTGGCCCTTTGGTGGAGGTGGACGCCAGCCTGGCCTCAGCTGCTCCCTGCTGCCCCTGGATGCACTCGCTCCCCGACTGGACCCTGGAACCTTCTGGTGCAGAACTTTCCTTGGTATCTGAGGTTGATGACGTGCCCTGGGGGCTGCAGAATACCCCTCCCCCAAGAAAGGCCGGGCTTCCTACCCGTCTCTGGTCAGGAAGGGACTCCCACCCACGCCTAGGGCCATGCAGTCTGGGCCTGGGGCCAGCCCCTCACAGCTGTCCATCCATGTCAAACTCCCATATCCCTAAAGTCCTGGGAATTTTTGAGAAACCCCCCTCTTCCCTCGCATTCGACCAAGCCAGAGCCTGATGCCAAGACCCCAGGAAGGCTTCTCCTCTCCTGTCCCAGGACCTGCCAGGGGCCGTCCCCAGGGCACACCTCCCTGTCCTGTAGCGGGACTCTCCTCAGGCCAGGCCCTGTCTCTCAGGAGGGCCAGGCTCAGGGTCAGCTCTTCCTGCCCAGGCAGTCTCAACATCAAAGCTACAGTGATGGTCTGTGTCCACCCATCACGCAGAGCTCAGGCCCTGAGCTCAGATGTGGGCAGCTCTGTGAACAGGCGGAGGGCAGGCCAGGTGGAGCCCCGCTGCCTGATCAAGTGGCCTGTGAGTCCCTAGCCCTGAGGTGGGCATGCTCAACCCAGAGGGCTGCTTGATGGGCAGGTGTGCACACAGGTGTGCACACAGGTGTGCAGGGCCCTGGGTAGGGCTGCTCCACTCCAGGCCTCGAGGTCCTCATCAGGGAAGTGGTGGTGGCCTGCCCACCCCCTGGGAGGACACTGGAGCTGCCCCTGGGAGCTCTGGTGACAGGACAGAGCTGGAGGCTCAGGCCCTGAGCTCAGATGTGAGGAGCTGGGGTAGGTACCCAGGGACAAGCAGTAGCCTCCGCCGACGGGGCTGAAGACCCCGCGTTGTGCTCTGTCCTCCCCGCAGTCTCTCACCCCTTAGGAAGCCTGGCCCCGGGCTACTTGTCCTGCTCTGGTCCCTTTGGGACATGCCCCAGCCTTTCTCCCCAAACCCAGGGATGCAGCTTCTGGGAGGACGTGGCAACGTGAGCGCAGGGTGGGCCCCAAGCCCTGCTCTGGCTGCCCTGTGCTTCCCAGTGCCTTCTGCTCAGTCCTGGGGGTCCCGTGGGAAGACGGGCAGCTCTGTGAACAGGCGGAGGGGAGGTCGGGTGGAGCACCGCTGCCTGACTTGATGCTCCCCTACCCAGGATGCCCGCTGTCCCCTGAGGGCTGGGCAGGCGCTGGAGCTGAGGCACTGGGACGGATGGCCACTTCATCTCCCGTCTTGGCCCAGCAGGCTGGGCTGGGGTGGCCAGCACAGAGCCAGTGCCGCTCAGAGCCTCTCCCTGACCAGCACATCCGTGGATATTTTAACCAAAGGCCATTAAGCTGTCACAGTGCTCGAAAGCCTTCCTGCCGGTGCTGATGGCGGATGTGGGCAGGGTGCCTCCGGTTCCCGTCTCTCCCTCCGGGTTGAGTCACCCACCGCCGTCCGGCCAGACTGCCTGCGCCGACTCTGAGCTCATCGGCTCCGCCATCCATCATCCCTCTGGGTTGGAGCGTGGAGGAGACTTGGGTCTGACAAGGACTTTGCTGCTGAGGCGGGGCTCAGCCACGCTAGACGGGCCTGGTCCACCCCCACCAAGCCCCCGCCAGCTGTGCCTCCACTGGCACATCTCCTGTGACCATGGCAGGGACCTGGTCCTGAGGGAGGTGCCCTCCTCGCCACCGTCCAGGATGCAGTGGGCCAGCAGCCCCCTTCCCCTGCACCTGAGGGCGGCACCGCACGGCAGCACAGGAGGAAGCCGTGGTGTTGACGTGTGGCTCATGTGTCTTGCTCTTCCTGGCCTGGCGTCCAGCCCCAGCCTCCCCCACCTGACAGAGGACAGCACAGTCAGAGCCCAGCCAGAGCCCAGCTGCTCACGGCCCTCCCAGCTCCCAGGCTGGGCACTGCCTCCTGCCTGGCACAGAGCCGAGGGCCACACTCGCTCTGTGGCTCATGGAGCTCTCCACCAGGGACCCTGCAGGAGCCAGAGGGGGGTGTCTTCTGCTTGTGGCTTTGCTGCAGGGGGAGCCCCATCTAGGTCACAGCACCAGGGGAGAATATTAGGACAGAGCCCCATCTTCCTGGCCAGAAGCAGCAGGAAAAGGATTGGCGGTCCTGGGAGGGAGAGAGCCAGACAGGATGATCGCCAGGTTCTGAGTAGGACCCAGGCTAGCCCCTGGTGGGACCAACAGCCCAGCAAAGCTCTGAGAACTGATCTGGAGTTTGAGCCACCACCACAGAGGTGATGGAACTCAGGTGACGTGGCTGCCCCAACCACGCTTCAGCGTTCTCCAGAAGATAGGACAGGACCAGAGTCTGTGCAGCATGAGACCCACAGTGTCCAGGCTATGAAACAAAACTACCCAACAAACAGAGCTAGGAGACATGACCACCTCAAGAGGAAAGGCAATGACAAGATGGCAGCCCAGAGCAGCCCAGACACTGACCGCAGGGGTCACAGCTGCACTTTGTGAGGTAGTATGCGCACTACACACACACACACACACACACACACACTCACACACACACAGACACACACACTCTCTCACACACACACACACTCTCTCACACACACACTCACACACACACTCACACACACACATACACACACACACATACACACTCACACAGACACACACTCACACACACACTCTCACACACACTCTCTCACACACACACTCACACACATACACACTCACACAGACACACACTCACATACACACACTCACACTCACGTACACACTCACACAGACACACTCACACTCTCACACACACTCACAGACACACACACTCACACAGACACACACTCACACACACATACACACACATACACACTCACACAGACACACACACACTCACACACACATACACACTCTCACACACACTCTCACACACACTCTCACACACACATACACACACACTCTCACACACACACTCACACACACACACATACACACTCACACACACATACACACTCACACAGACACACACACAGACACACACTCTCACACACACACACTCACACACACACATACACACACATACACACTCACACAGACACACTCACACAGACACACACACACTCACACACTCACACACACATACACACTCACACTCACACACACACACTCTCTCATACACACACACTCACACACTCACACACATACACACTCACACTCACACACACACTCACACACACACACTCTCACACTCACACACACATACACACACACACACACACTCTCTCACTCACACACACTCACACACACACAGACACACACACATTCACACTGATGAATGAATGCAATATGAAATGAAGAATTCTCAGCAGAGAAATAGGAAACACAAGAAATGAGTATTTTAGAACTAAAAACCCCCACCATATCTGCAGTAAAATATTCACTGATGAGTTCAATAGCAGAACAGAGACAAAAGAGAAAAGCCCATGAACTTGAAGATCTGTACCTGATCTGAAGGAGATAGAAAGAAGTAGGTGAGCAAGCCTCAGGGACCAGATGTACCATCAAAATCCAGCCCATGTTGGGCTCCAGAAAGAGGAGCAAGATGGGGGCAGAAGGTTATTTGAGAGGATAACCCAGAGCATCCCCAGTGAGCGGGAAGACGTCACTTTGACATCCAGCACTCAGTGAGCCCAGAGAGGAAAACCGCCTCCAAAACCTCATCATTGAGCCACAGAAAACCTCCTGAAGGCAGCTGAGCAAACCCATGCGTTCCTTCAGAGAAGATGTCCCCATGACTGCAGACTTCCTGGCAGACACGGGAGGCCCGAGGACAGTGGAACCACCTCAAATAACAGCTCTCAGCGTCCCAGGCTTCTGTCCCCTACTTCTCAGGGGCTGAGTGCACAACCAAAACCAAACACAGTATCCTCTTCTGCTCTACAGGTCTGCAGTCTGAGCCAGGTCCCTTTCAGTTTCCATACTGTAACGTGCATGTCCTCTCTTAGTTTCTTTTTCTTTTAAATGCATATTTTTTTAGTTGTAGTTGGATACAGTATCTTTAATTAATTTATTTATTTTTATGTGGTGCTGAGGATTTAACCCAGAGCCTTGCCCGAGCTAGGCGAGTGCTCACCGCTGAGCCCCAGCCCAGCCCCTCTCGTAGTTTCCTGATCAGTCTGGTGGGGAGTTTATTGATCTCAAAGAACTTGAGTTGATTGGTTTTCTATTTAATCGCCATCTGCTCTGCTCTTTGGTATTTCCTGTTTTCTGCTTGCATTGGGTCTAATTTACAAGGTTATTAGGGTGGTGCTCATGTCCTGCTCAGCACACTGAACACTTTGGGGCTGTGAGCCACTTGGTGTCTGTCTGTCACGGCCACTTACTCTGCTGCCCTAGGCTGGAAGCCACTGTAGAGGCGTGTGAATGGAAAGGTGTGGCCGTCTTCCCACAAAGCTGGGTTTTCCTAGACAGGATGGGCCGGATCTGGCCTGTGGGTTGTGGTTGGCTGACTCCTGGTTTAGAGATTTTGTGACCTTTTACCTTTTCTCCTGTAAGCAATTAGTGCTATAAAGTGTCTCCTAAGTGCGGCTTTACCTGCATCCCATAGATTTTGGTAGGTTGTAATTTTCATTGAATCAAAAATATTTTCTAATTTCACTCTGTATTAATTGTGTAGCTGGTGCTTTGACGTATGGGACCTTGCTGACCCTTGCAGGCTGGCTGATGCCTGGTGACAATTGGATGGGCCTCCAGCACACCCTTCATGTGCAAGCCAACCCCCAGCCTCACACCCTCCGTCCTCTGTGGGGCCCCCACACATCTACCTGCCCTCATGGCCCGGGCCGGGCTCTTCTCCTGGGGCCAGCTGGACTCATTCCCACTGGCCAGTCCCGAGCAGCTCGCTCACGCTGCCTGCTCCTTCCTGCAGACACCACTGCAAAGGATCTTGCCAGGCTCCTTGCTGCCCCTGTGTCCTGGCCACCTAGTGCCCCTGTGGGCCCTTCCCCAGGTGTGGCCTGCCCCCTACTCTTGAACCGTGAGTGACACACTGCCTCTTGGTGGTGGCATCTCTGGCCTGCTGGCCTCACCACACTGAGGGTAACACTGCAGTCTACCTCCTGACCTTCTGCCTCTCCCTCTTACCCCACACATTACCCAGGAGTGAGTGGTCTAATGCTCCTGTTTCAGGATTTTCTGTCCCTTCTGCTGTTGGTGTCTAATTTAATCCCATCGTGGTCAGGGAACTGTGTGACTTGCATCCTTTAAAACACTGAGATGTGTCCAGTGGCCCAGCACCTGCTGGTCTTTCAAATGTCCCTGAGCACTTGAGAAGGGTAGGCACTGACTGCTTCAGTCTGCTAGGCCGCGCTGGGCTCTGGCCATGCCAAGGCTGTCTGTCTTCTCCCCAGTACCTCCAGGTTGGGTCCCCTGGGGTGCCGCACCCAAACCTTAGGGTTAGGCACAGTAAGGGGATGGCCACCAATGAATGTCTCCTCCCCATTCCTAAAATGCTCCTGGTTGAAAGCATTGTGGTCCCAGATGGGAAGCACCTGGGTGTCTGCCAGGACTGACCAGTCTCCCAAGGCCATCTTGGTGATTCCAGCAGGGAGGAATGAGGTGACGGGGCTGCAGACATCTCAGGGCCTCTCCCTTCTCCAGTGGCGTCTGTGAGGAGGAGCCTGGAGATTCCCCAGGCCCCCAATTTTCCCAGTGGCCTGGGCCAGGGCAAGGCCTGCTCCCTGCCACCAGAGAGTCCCTGCTGTGCAAGCCAAGGGCCGGTAAGTGCTTCAGGGCCACTGGCTGAGGGGGCTGAAGGGTGGGCAGGAGGGACAGACCTGTCCCCTCCTGGCCTGTAACCAGAGAAACTCTTTTTATCCATTTTCAGTGCATCAAGCATGTACAGAAAATGGAGATTGGCCGAGGGTTCCATTACTAAGGGTCTGAGAATCTCTTAGTTCCACTGGACTAAAACATGTGCAGGCACCAGGCAGTACCCCAGGGAAGAAAGGGACAATATGCAAAGGCAGTGGGACTGGGCAGGTGTACTCCTCCATGGAATGGGGGACATGGGGGCAGTGGGTGCCTCACCAAGGAGGCTGCATGTGTACCTAGACTAGACCAGTTCAGCCTGGCCCAGGGCAGCCAGGCCCAGCTCAGTGAGCCACGCCCCTCTAGTCAGCCACACCCATGGTGATAAGCCACACCCACTGTGATAAGCCACACCCACTGTGATAAGCCACACCCACTGCAGTCGACCCCCCCCCCCAGGGTAGTGAGCCACACCCATCCCAGTTTACCAAGCCCCGGCCAGCAAGCCACCCAGATTAGTGCAATGAGATTAATCCAGTGTAGTAAGCCCCACCCAGATTAGCACAACCACCCACTCTGCACACACTCACACACTTCTCCTGAAGGTAGTGTCGGATGTGAGGGTGATCTGGCTGTGACATCTGTCACCCCATTGGTCGCTAGGGTTGATGAGGCTGATCTGGCTGGCTAGGCGGGTGCCCCCTTCCTCCCTCACGCTCATGTGTGTCCCTCCTGAGGCTGCGCACTCTGTCGAGGGGAACCTTCTGCAGTAGAGGAGGACCATTCTTCCGTCAAGGGTCTGTGAGTAGCTGCGCTCCCGTTAGAACCTCCAAACAAGCTCTCAAGACCCAGCCTCACCAGGGCCTCTCATTTTCCAAAAGGAGGTCCATTTTGCATGACTTTGAACTTTGCTTCAAGCATCTCAACCAGCTCTGCTGTGGTTCTCTTGGCACACGAAGGCACATGCTTCAAGAGTGCAAATTGGTAAGTTTGGGCACAAGTCCACACCCACGAAATCATCACCACCCCAGATGCTTCCTGCTGCCCTTGGTTCCCCAGCCTCCCTCTGTCCCTCTCCCCACTCCCCAGGAAGCCCCATGTGCTTTCTGCCACTGTGCGTGATTCGCATTTTGCAGAATTTTATAGAGACGCAATTCTGCTGCACGCTCTCTGGGTCAGGCTGCTCTGGCTCAGCTCAGCTATCCTGACCTTCTGTGCTGCGTCTCCAAGACTCGCTGCTTCGGGCTTCTGCGCTGTCTCCCACTGGGTGCTGTGTCACAGCTGCCTCTCCGTTCACCTCTTCACCCCAGGGCCAGGGTGGCTGCACCATCTTGTGCCCCACCAGCGGTGTGTGCCATCCTTTCAAAAGCAGCACACAGCCCAGAAAGAGCGGACCTGTGGATGCAGCCTGGCCACTGCCACTACTCCAGGCCATTAGCCCAGAGGGATAATGGGCTGTGCCAAGGTTCACCACACGCTGCCAGCTGAGCCCAGGCCCATTCCCCGCCACTTCGGCTGCTGCTCTGGCCAGGGCAGTTGGGGGCACTGGTTGCTCAGGGCCACACCAGCAGGGCCACATGGAGGCTCATCATCCTGGCTCTTCTGTGTCCGTACCCAGGGCTCCATCAGGCAGGACCTGCTCTGGCTGACTCCCATCATGCCAGGAAGGAGGGCGCCCTGCAGAGGGCTGCTGCAGTCCCAGGAAGGGAGGCTGCTCCGGACCCCAAGACTCCGCGACAGGGGCTCCTCCAGGCCTAGGGCGCCCCTCTCAGGCAGCATCCCCAGCGAGGAGGGCTGGGCATGTGACTTCTGGTGTTGGTGACCCCTGTCATGAGTCCCCTCCAGAGGGGTGCCAGAAACACCTGACTCTGGGGCCGACTCACCTACCCATGTGCTCTGCTGGGAAATGCTCCGTGGCCATTGTCCTCTGTTATAAAACCCACAAGTGCTCTTCCTGGCTGTCTAGAACTTTCCCTGGAGATTCGGTTTGCAGAGAGCATGGGACTCTGTTTCCCAAGGACCTGTGCAGACCTGGTCCCTTGTCCTACAGTGTCCCACACCCCTCTGTCCTCCTGCCTTTCTCAGGACTGTTGAGTGGATGAGGAAGAAGGACAGCAGTGAGCGCGAGCCCTGGACCTCTGCCCACGGGGCCTAGACTGGATGTCCTCTGGCTCCGTGCACACAGTTCCCTTGCCCTGCAGCCAGTGGCTCTGGCTGAGCACTGGTGGACATTTGTCTCTCTGTCAAACAGGCCTCACGGCAACAAACATCTGTCCCTGTCCATGGACAACATCCCACTTGCCTCCCTGGACAGGGGCATTGTGATGATGGCTCCGTCCTTCAGCACACGGTGAGGTCACTTTGCTACTTGCTCCTGCCAGAGGCGTCGTGGCCAGGGAAGCTCTGGGGAGTGGGCCAGCTGGGGCGGTTCTGCCCATGTTCTCATGGGCACAGTGCATGAGGCTGGGGAGTAGCTGGACCATGGCCTTGGCCTTGCACCTGGAAGGCCTCTCCCATGAGGGCACATGCCCTTCTACCCCTTGGGGCAGTTTCCTTGGGGCGAGGCTCCGCTCCCTCCAGGACGATTTGGGAGTCCCAGAGTGGCTGCCCCACCTGGCCCAGGTCACCATGCGGCTGCTGGGTGGAGAGAGCCCCAGGATGGCCTCCAAGCATCTCTGAGAGGCAGAGGGCCTGAGCTTCAGGCCTTCCCACCTGGACACCCACCTGCCCTTTTCTTGCATGTTTTGCCCAAACACCAGCAGCAGGAAGTAGTCTCAACGACCAGGGGAGGGACCAGGGCCGGGGCTGGTGTGGACGGCTGGGTTCCTCTGCAGTCTCCCAGGACTCCCAGGAGGCTGCAGCCGGCCCCTCCCCGGGTCTCCTTGGGCTGGCTCTGGGACCCCTCCAGCCAGGCCTTTCCGGGGGACACCACCAGCTCCCTACCTACAGGCACCCTGTCCGGGAAGCAGCAGTTCTCCTGGGAAAGACTCCTTCGGAGACACCCTCAGCCACATGGGCAGCACCCTCCTCCACTGCACGCAAGACCCAGGGCTCTCGGGGCCGGCGTGAGGACAGAGTAAGAGCCCACAAGTCCACTGGCCCAAGTAAGCCACCGGGGGACCCGTGGGGGCAGGAGAAGAAACCCCTTCCTCACAACAGAAGTCCCACTAACGAAGGCGGCGGTGGCTGTGAGCACGGGAGGAGCAGCACGGGGACTGCCCCAGAGAGACGGCAGTGACAGGAGCCAGCGTGTGGGGGGACTGGGGGGGGACGAGGGGAGATGAGGGGGGATGAAGGGGGGGCGAGGGAGGACGGGGGTTGAGGGGGACGAGGGGGGGACGAGAGGGGCAAGGGGGGACGAGGGAGGACGGGGGTTGAGGGGGGACGAGGGGGGACGAGGGGGGGCGAGGGAGGACGGGGGTTGAGGGGGGACGAGGGGGGACCAGGGGGGGCGAGGGAGGACGGGGGTTGAGGGGGGACGAGGGGGGACCAGGGGGGGCGAGGGAGGACGGGGGTTGAGGGGGGACGAGGGGGGACCAGGGGGGGCGAGGGAGGACGGGGGTTGAGGGGGGACGAGGGGGGACCAGGGGGGCGAGGGAGGACGGGGGTTGAGGGGGGACGAGGGGGGACCAGGGGGGGCGAGGGAGGACGGGGGTTGAGGGGGGATGAGGGGGTGACGAGAGGGGCGAGGGGGGACGAGGGGGGATGAGGGGGGACTAGGGGGGGTGATGGAGGACGGGGGTTGAGGGGGGATGAGGGGGGACGAGGGGGGGTGAGGGAGGACGGGGGTTGAGGGGGGATGAGGGGTTGAGGGGGGGTGAGGGGTTGAGGGGGGTGAGGGGGGGCGAGGAGGGACGAGGAGGAACGAGGAGGGATGGGGGGGTGAGGAGGGACGAGGAGGAACGAGGAGGGATGGGGGGGCGAGGAGGGACGAGGGGAGATGGGGTGAGGGGGGACGAGGGGAGATGGGGTGAGGGGGGACGAGGGGAGATGGGGTGAGGGGGGACGAGGGGAGGTGAGGGAGGACGGGGGTTGAGGGGGGATGAGGGGGGACGAGGAGGGGTAGGGGGGTGAGGAGGGACGAGGAGGAACGAGGAGGGATGGGGGGCGAGGAGGGACGAGGAGGAACGAGGAGGGACGAGGGGAGATGGGGTGAGGGGGGACGAGGGGAGATGGGGTGAGGGGGGACGAGGGGAGATGGGGTGAGGGGGGACGAGGGGAGGTGAGGGAGGACGGGGGTTGAGGGGGGATGAGGGGGGACGAGGAGGGGTAGGGGGTGAGGAGGGACGAGGAGGAACGAGGAGGGATGGGGGGGCGAGGAGGGACGAGGGGAGATGGGGTGAGGAGGGACGAGGGGAGATGGGGTGAGGGGGGACAAGGGGAGATGGGGTGAGGGGGGACGAGGGGAGATGGGGTGAGGGGGGACAAGGGGGTCGAAGAGGGGCAAGGGGGGACGAGGGGGATGGGGCGAGGGGGGATGAGGAGGGATGAGGGGGTTCAAAGAGGGACGAGGAGGAGCGAGGAGGTTGGGGACCTGCCGCGGGTTCCCTCCAGACCTCTTCAGCACCAGGCACTGCAGTGTGGAGCCAGGGTGGGCCAGCCTCGCCAGCCGGGACAGCCCCCAGGAGCCTCCGTGTAGCCTGAATGCCATGACGAGGGACGATTAGTGAGTCCGAACCAAGGGACGCTTTGTGCAGTAACTGGCCAACAGCCTCGAGAGCAGAGTGACCAGGGACGACCAAGCAGGGCCTGCTGCGGACTGGAGGCCAGCGGCAGATGAGGACTAAAGGTGCTCGGGGCGGAGGCTCCCTGCCACGGGGCATGTGGATGAGGCCACGGCTCTGCCAGAGCCCACCCCAGGTGTCCACTGTGCCCTGCCCTGACCACCGGCCACCTGCGCCTGAGTCTCTACGGCTTTGCAGCTTCCAAGTCTGAGATGATTTCAGAATGAAACACGTTTTTTAAGAGTTAGCATTCCCAGGGACAAAGGACGCCTAGAACTCAGTGAGAAGCCAGTGACGGGCAGGGACACCAGCGGAGAGCAGACTCGGGATGCAGCAGAGTGCTGGGGGCGGAGGCAGGGATGGCAGCGCCATCCACAGTAGAAACACCAATACCAAAGACCTGGGTGGGGAACTGAGCCGGGGAGACCCCCCAGGCTGCCTCTTGGGCTGCGTCCAGAGCAACGTGGTCACGTGCCTGGCCTGAGCTGTGGTCGTCCTCCTCGACCCATGAGCCAGACGTCTTCCACTCTAAAGCCTTCTTCCAGCCTGTACCCTGCAGACTGACCAGGGCCACCCAGGCCCTCTGGCTCCCAGCCAAGGAGCCTGGTCAGCAGCCCAGGGGCACAGTCCCCGTCCAAATGATGCCTGGGTGGGGACAGTGATGGCTCTGAGTGAGTCCTGGCTCCTGTAGGCCCTGATCTTGTGGGTGAGGCCATGTCAGAACCTGCCCTCAAGCTCCCCGGGGCTGGGCTGCACCGTCCACAGGTCTCCTGATGGCCAGCCTGGCCCGACTGAGGGAGGCCAGGAAAGGTTGACGCTCCTCTTTGGATTGTCCTTGTCCCTCTCCACTCTGGGCTGTGGGGACTCCAGGCCCTGACCCCAGTCAGTCCCACCAGGAGTGAGGCAGTGTTCTGCTTGGGATAGCATGACACTCCTGTGGGACCTGAGGGACGGCCAGTGCCACACACATGGGCAGCCCAGCTCTGGCCCTTCCTTGGGCCCAGTTCACACAGCCCACCGGGGCTTCCCCGGCTCTTCTCGGTGGCAGGCTGTGACCTCTCTCCCCAGGGAGCCTGCCAGCCCTGCAGACCCTGGACTCCTGGCTCTTGGGATTCTCCGTGCTCTCGGAAACATCCTGGTGAAGGGTTCAAGGGCAAGGTCGAAGGGGTGGGCGGGCCTCTTAAGAACCTGGACATTTGAGTCCCAGTCCTCTGTCCTCCCCCAGGGCCAGCCCCTCATTGGTGTTTGAGGGATCTAGGGGACAAAGATGGTGCAGTCCTCCCCTGACTGGGTCTGTCTGAGCCGTGGCCCCTTCTCTTTCCGGAGCCCCCATGGGAACGGTGGGAAACCCCAGCCTTATTTCCTCCTGGGGCACCTGCCCCAGGAACTTGGGGTCAGGTGGGAAGACAGACCTCTGGGCAGTAATGCTATAGGGAGCTGGCCCCTGTCCTCCACAGCTGCCCAGCTGGAAGGCCATGCACCTCGTCCCAGGGCAGGGGACCCCTCCAAGGTCTCGGGAGGCCCCGCCAGGCTCTGCATTACAAGGGCCTGGGGCACCAGCATGTGGACAAGGCAGTGTCCAGGAGGCAGGGCAAGGCTTGTCCTGTATGGGGCCCTAGGCCTGGACATCCTCAACCTGAGTCCTGCCTGCCCTTCAGCTGGCCTGGTACGGCCTGCCCTCCTGCCTGGGTCTGTCTGCTGAACGATCCACTGGGCTGCACTGGGTGCTGGCAGGACGCGGCAGGGTGACGTGTGCCTGGACGGAGTCCCATCCCTCTGCCTGCCTTCGTCATCTCTGGCCCTGGCTCAGAGACTGCTGTTAACGGAACCAAAGCCAGAACGTCCCCCACGGGCAGCCACAGGCCACACCCTGAAGCCCCCGCCCGGTAGCCCACGCCCCCACGGCCCACATCCTGTAGCCCACTCCCCCGCGGCCCACAACCAGTAGCCCAGGCCCCACAGCCCGTCTGTGCACCTGACGGTCCCACCTGCTGCTTGTGTGGCTCAGCCCCACATCCACTGTGTCCCAGCAGGGCCTTGAACAGCGTCTGCTACAGGCTCCAACGGGTCACCGTGTCCCCTCCCAGCCCCCAGCGTCTGCCAGGCAAGAAACGAGTAAAAACAGCACCAGGACCTGCCAGGCTCAGGACACGGTTTTTTCAAAAGTGCTTCTGGGGCCTGGAAAGGCGATCGCAGGCTCGCTCTTGGTGGGAGGGGCTGTGCACCTTGACCTACGAGTGTGTGCACGTGTGCCCTGTGTTCACATGCATGCACTGAGAGCCTGTGCTCGTGTGTTCAGGTGGGCATGTGCTCATGTGAGCTCCTAGTGTGCACAAATATGGGTGCGTGCTTGTGCCTGAGTGCCACGTGTGCAGTGTTTTACACTCTGAGGCTTCTACTGCCCAACTGCCCTGTGCCTGGCACACGCCCACACCTGCACACCTGAGCCCAGGCCCCACCTCAGCGGGATTTATAGTGTGGGTCACCTGCTTGTGTGTTCCATGTCCTGGTGGGTCAGCTTCGTTGCTCCCAAACGTGGTTTTTGGTGTCTCTTCACCTGCCATTTCTTGGCTTGCTCATGGGAGTCTCCTTCCCCATCTGGGTTCCCTATGACCCTGGCCCTAGTTCCCCAGGAGAAGGGTAAGAGGCCCTGGGTCTCAGTGGACAGTGCCCCTTCCCCTCTTAGTTCCAGTGAGTGGAAAAGGAAGTCAGTGGAGGAGAGGTCTGCCCCCAGGGACCAAGTTCGTCTCCTGGCTGGGGGACCTGGGGACAGAGGACCCGCCGATCCTCAATTGCTCCCTGCCCTGTTGGGTGACATTCCTGGGGGTGCTGGGGAGCTCTCCAGCAGCTGGCCCCCGCGGTGCCTCCCAGGCTGGTGGGAGGACGCTGGTTGAAGGGCTGGCAGCCCCAGGCCGTCTTGGACACCCTGTGAGGCTGAGATGTGGGCCAGGCCCCCTGCACCCCTGGAGGGAGCCCAGCCTTGGGGCTGTCCCTGAGCCTCTGGCTGGCCACCCCTTGGCACAGAAGCACCAGGCCTCTGTCTGGTCACCAGAGTTTTGTAAAAGGAAACTCACTTGACACCCAGAGGGACCAAAAGCTCTGCATGGAGGCCTCCTCCTACTGACTCAGGGGCAGCTTTCTGGGGAGACTGTGGGCCTCCCAGGCCTCTGGTGGCTGCTGGGGCCTCTTGAGAAGTCCTGTGGGCTGCAGTGGAAGGAGCTCACGTGGCCCTGCTTGTGGCTTCTGGGTGGACCTCTGGGAAGACCAGTCGAGGCTCCTGCCCAGGTGGAGGACATTGCTAGCTGTGTGCAGGCCTGAGCAGCCTTCCCTGGCATTGGACAGTGTGTTTGAGTGTCCCCCACCCCAGGCCACCTTGCCACAGGTGTTTTCCAACCCTCTGGGCACACCCAGGGCAGGGATGGCTCTATCCCCGTGGTCTCAAGTGGGCAGCCGGGGGGAGCTGGCCTCATGGGAGGAACCAGAGGAACCAGGTGGAGACTGTCTGTACCGCCTTCCGTGCCCAGTGCAGGCAGGGAACGCTGGCTTGGCACGCAAGCAGCCCTCACGTCTGGCAGAGGAGCTGTATGGAGCCATCCAGGACGGACTCTGAACCCAGCCCCTTCCTGCTGTGTGGCATGGCCAGTCACCACCCTCCCTCTGCCTTGGTCCTCCCTGTGAGATGGGGAGGCAGGGAGGGAGCCGTCCCAGAGGCAGGTGCCAGGGTGGAATGAGGGTGGGCTGAGGGCGGGCCACCCAGCAGTGCCCAGCGAGAGCTCTCTCACCCCACTGCCCGTCCTGAGGCCCCACCTGCCCCTGGACTCCAAGCCCAGCAGACCAGGGCCCCCACCTGGGCTCCCCACACAAGGTCACCCTGTGCCGGACACAGGCCTGGGTTCAAACCTCAGATCTGGCTCAGACATGCTGTGTGTCCTGGGGAAGCGGCCACGTCTCTCTGAGCCCTGGGCTCCATCTTTTCTGGGAGGCCCTGGTGAGGAGGGCAGCAGGTGATTGTTGGCAGAGGCCAAGATGGCTGCAGGAACAGGATTGTGGGGAGGCAGGCTGGTGAGGTCCAACAGGGGCTTCACAGAGAGGGGCTGAGCTTGACCCGGATGAGGACAAGGGGGAACAGGGAGGGGTGTCCAGGCACGAGGGAGGCCCGGTCATCTACAAGGCCCCTGTTGCCCTATTCCCCAAGAAACAGGTGCCCGATAGAGCCCAAGCCTGTGCACGGCAGAGACAGTCTGTCTGTCCCTCCACAGTCCCTCAGAACACTCCTTCATCCACCAGGGCCACCAGCTGACCCAGAAGACCCCCTTCTCCCT
Organism: Urocitellus parryii; assembly: GCF_045843805.1. Classification (NCBI taxonomy): domain Eukaryota; kingdom Metazoa; phylum Chordata; class Mammalia; order Rodentia; family Sciuridae; genus Urocitellus; species Urocitellus parryii. The sequence continues at coordinate 197,935,843 of NC_135536.1, read as the reverse complement.
GAGTCTGTGGTGGCTGGACCCTCCCTGCTCAGCGGCCCCTGCCCAGCCTTGGCACCGAGTGAGCCTGCTCCAGGCCATGCCGTGCCGAACCCCCATGGCCAACAGGGAGCTGCATCCCTAAAAGGTGGGCCCATGAAAGGCCAGAAGACGGCTTCAATTGGGGCCATTCCTATGAGGAAACTTGATTCCAAATCCCTGGCAGGTGTGTAGGAATCGGTTATTCATGCCCCCAATGAAATGGTTCATCCTACATAAAGAACTCAAAAAACTTAACACCCAAAGAACAAATAACCCAATCAATAAATGGGCTAAGGGACTGAACAGACACTTCTCAACAAATGTATGAAAAGATGTTCATCATCTCTATCGATTAAAGAAATTCAAATCAAAACTACTCTAAGATATCATCTCACGCCAGTCAGAAAATCAAGAATACAAGCAACAGGAAGTGTTGGTGAGGATCTTGGGGAAAAGGCTCACTCAGACATTGCTGGTGGGACTGAAAACCAATCTGGTGCAACCACTATGGAAAGCAGTGTGGAGATTCCTCAGAAAACTTGGAATGGAACCACCATTTGACCCAGCTAGCCCACTCCTCGGTTCATACCCAAAGGACTTAAAATCAGCATAGTGCAGGGGCAGAGCCACATCAATGTTGATAGCAGCTCAATTCACAATAGTAAACTGTGGAACCAACCTAGGTGTCCTTCACCAGAATGGATAAAGAAACTGTGGTATATATACTCAATGAATATTACTCAGCATTCAAGGAGAAGAAAATTATGGCATTTGCAGGTAAATGGGTGGAGCTGGAGAATATCATGCTAAGTGAAGTAAGCCAATCCCAAAAACCCAAAGGCTGAACGTTCTCTCTGATGAGTGGGTGCTGCTCCATAATGGGGGTGGGGAATGGGAGAATGCAGGAACTTTGGGCAAAGGGGAGGGAAGGGAGGCAGGGGGCATGGGGGCAGGAGAGATGGTGGAATGAGGTGGACATCATACTCCTAGGTACATGTGTGACTGCACATAGGGTGCGACGCTACGTTGTGTAGAGCCACAGAAATGAAAGGTGTGCTGCAATGGTGTACAGTGAGCAGAATGCATGCTGCTGTCATGCAGACCTAATTGGAATAAATAAATAAATAAATATTTTAAAAAAGGAAAGAAAGGAAGGTCCACACTTTCCCTGCTAAGTCACTGCCCGAGGAGGCCACCGTGGCGGTGGCTGCACTTTCGGCCTCGGCGGGTATGGCGAACAACGCTGTCCTCCCCTCGGGGTGACCTGCAGACCCAAGAAGAGCCGGCCTGCAGCCTCCGGGCCTCACCGCCTCAGGAGGATCCCCAGGCTGGGACCCTGCAGGCGGGGATGCTGGAGCCCCTCGGTCGCTCTCCTTGGTGCTGAAAGCAGGCCAGGCAGGGGCTGGACACGTGACTTCAGTCCCCACCCAGATTCCTCAGGCCAGCCCAAAGGCCACCTCAGACAGTGCCAGCATCTCCCAAGGACCTTTCTGACTGAGGGTGTGGGGCCTGCCCAGAGCGCTGGGCGTTCACTCCTGGAGAGGCGTCCGCCGGGTGCTCCTGGACACCCGGGGCAGGTCCCAGGGTGTTCAGCATAGCCACCCTGAGGGGCCCCGTGGATGGAGCCCCGTGGCCCAGAGCAGTCACCTGCTCACTGACTCCCTCGGTCCCCTCCCTCCCCGCCACCTGGTCTGCATGTCCCCACCCTGTGCTGCAGCTGAGGGTCCCACAAGCAGTCCATCAGGGCCACCTGCCCCCAGGACTTCAAGGATGCCCTGTCCTAGGATGGCAGGAGCAGAGTCCAGCTGCCCGACAGCTCCTCTTGAACAGGGAGCACAGGGTCAGCAAGACCTTCTGGAACTGTCCTGCAGGAGGACCCCTTTACTGCCTTCCTTGAGCCCAGGTACTCAAGACCAGCCTGGCCACGGGCAAGACCCATCCCACAGCAACAGCAAAAGCTAAAAACAAGACCGCAGAGAGGAGTCCTGCCAGGGTCCCAGCCTGCTGCCCTCGGGGTTCAGAGGCCAGTCAGCTCCCCACTTCCAAGCCTGTAGGCTGCCTGCAGACTTGACCTGCCAGCCCCCCACCACCACATGGCAACGCCTTCAACTCATCTCTCTCCCGTTGTACATGTGTGGATGGATGGGTGGACACATAGGTAGACTCAAGGTAGATGGACAGCAGGTAGATCAGCAGGAATGGATAGGTAGATAGAGAATACACAGAGCTGGGCATGGGGGCCCACGCCTGTCAGCTCAGTGACTTGGGAGGCTGAGGCAGGAGGATTGCAAGTTTGAGGCTAGCCTCAGCAAGTTAGCAAGACCCAGTCTCAAAATAAAAAAATTAAAAAAGGCTGGGGATGCAGCTAAGTGGTTAGACAATGCCAGGTTCAATCCTCAGTACAAATATATATAGCAAATATACAGTAGATCATGAATGGATGTATAGACAGGTAGGTAGATAGGATGGGCAGAAAATAGTAGATAATAGATGATGGATGGATGAGTGGTTAGGAAAGTAGGCAGGTAGAATGGATAGACAGACAGTACATAGACAATAGCCAAACCATGGATGGATAGATAAATAGTAGTAGAAAGACGATAGCTATATTGTGGATGAATAGATAGGGTGGATAGATAAAGATAGACAGATGATAGGTCATGGGTAGGTGGGCAGGTGGACAGAAAGCAGAGAGATGGATAGAAACAGACATGGTTGATGGACAGATGGACAGGTAGGTAAAGGGTAGACAGACGATAGGTCATGGATGGGTAGATGGGTAGATGGACAGCAGATAGATCAGATAGGATGGATAGATAGATAAATGGTGACAGATGATGGACAGGTGGAGAGGTGGGAGGGTGGGGTCCACATGGACCCTGTGGCTCTGCGTCTCTGGAGACCTGACTGGTGGTGCAGGGCTGCCTCCTGCTTCTCAGACCTCCGTGTCCCCAGGTCTCTCGGGGACAAGAGTTTAGAGGGAAGCAAAGATCTGGGGACTGGCTCAGAGGTGCAGGCTGCCGGCCCAGCTGCCTGATTCGGCAGAGCCAGGAGGAGCCCCAGCCATGGCACCCCATCCTGTCGTCAGAGACGCGAAGCTCTGAGCAAGAGGCACCGTCTTGTTCAAGGGCACAGCTGGAACCATGAAGTACCTCCCTGCCTGCAGGCTCACAGAACGCCCTGCAAGTGCCAACTTGCTCCTGTCCCACACAAACTGAGCCTCTCCCCTCCGCCCCCTCTCCTGCTCCTCGGGCACTGCCCTTCAGCGGCTGCTCCCAGCCTGGCAGCTCCAGTCAGGAGGCAGGGGATGGCAGTGCCCACACCCCATGAGTGGGTTCCAGGATGAACGTGTTCTAGGTGGCCCTGGGCCTGGGGTCTGAGGGGCGGCTGGCACACGATGGTGCACCCTGGCTGCAGACTCCATGCCGAGTCCTGCTCTGTCTGAGGTGCAGAGCTCGGGAGTGTGAGTGAGAGTTCAGCCCCTGGAGTTCTCCAGAGAGAGGGCCATGGGCGCGGGTCACCCAGCCTCCCAGGAGGCTCTGCTCGGCCACACTCTGGAACTGTGACAACCTCCAGACCTGGCATGGTGCCTCCCCCCGCTGAAATCTGCTTTCAGGAACTTCTAAATCAAGCCAGCCCTCACAGCAGGGTTAGCATTCAGACCCTGCTGAGAAGCCTGAACCCAAACAGAAGGGTGCTTCAGCCCAGCCTCGCCCCAACTGCCCCGAAGTGGCTGCGGTTTCTCCAGAGCCTCAGAACAGCAGCATCCAAATCACGTCTGACTGAGAGGCTGCGAAGGGAGTTACGGCTGCAGCCACCCATGTGGCCTCTTCCACAGTGTGGCTCAAGCTGGCCTCTGTGCTTCTAGGGGGGACCTTGCCCACAGAAGCCTTCTCCAGGTGGGAGCTCCCTTTTGGGGCAAGTCCACTGGGTGGGCAGTGGGGCCACCATGATGTGTGTCCATGGGCCCCTGGGCCAGGACCAGTCTGTTTCTCTGCTGGCCCCATGGAGTGGCTGAAGTGGCCGGCATGGGGCATGCCCTGCTCCATGGCTGTGTCCTGGGCTCTGAATGGGGCCGCTCCTGCCAAGGTGGGCGCAGCCGAGACAGCCCCTCCCTCTGTGCTGACGGCATCACCCAAGGCCTAAGTTGCTGGAAATCTTGCCAAGGGCTGAGATCCAGAGCAGCCTGCAGGAAGAGTCGTTCTTCCCTAAAGGAGCCCAAGTCCTCCAAGGTCCTGCCTCTCCCCAGGGAAGCCACAGTAGTCACAGGACAAAGGCTGGCAGAGCCCCTGCAGCCTCAGGATCCAGCAGAGAGCAGGAGATGCAGGGTGAGAGGCCCAGCCCCAGGTAAGCTGCCAAGAGGGAACAAAGCAGGTCCCAAGAGCTTTCCTTCTCCAGAACCAGCTCTGGCCCAAGTCCCAGAGCCCCAGAGGAGCCAGGCCCAAGGTCAAGGGCAGAACACATGCAGATGAACTGCAGAGTGAGCCCCAGTGTATGCAGACCCCCGTGAGGGACTGACTTCATGGCTCAGGGCCTCCAGGACATGTCCCAGAGGTGTCAGCACCCGAGGGAGAGACAGAGAGAAGCACACCGAGACAGAGGGACAGAGTCAGAGAGAGAGACAGGGGCAGAGAGAAGAGAGACAGGGACAGCGACAGAAGAAAGAGCCAGGGACCAGGAGAAGGGAGGGGCTGGTCAGGGACGGCTGCTGCGGGGGCACGTGGAGGCCCGTGGGCCAGACTCTGCGACCCTCGGAGGCAGGTGCCTGGAGAATGCGAGCCCTGGTCCTGGAATCTCTTGCCTGAGCTGTAAGCCAGCTTGGCCTCTTTGTGGCTCTGTGACCTTGGGAGTCATGTGACTCACCTGGGCCACAGTTTGCTCTGTGGGGCTGAGCAGCATGGCCACAGGGAGGGCTGCCGTGAAGCTGGGCCTTCACTGGAGCTGGGGCTCTTGGCGTCAGAGCCAGGCTGTGCCTTCCATAGTGCACGCCCAGGTAGAACCCCTGGAACTTTATGCCCCCTGCAGGAGCCAGGGCTGCCTGACCAGGTGATCTTACCAGGCTGAGGTGTCTGAACCCCTGTGGACCCACCCGCTCCTGTCACCCTTCAAGGGCCCTGGGAGCTGACAGACACCGACCTGGGTAAGCCCCCTCAGAGCCAGTTGGATGGACATTCCTCCAGGCTGCTCCTCAGCTCTGCAGCAGGAGGCCCCCGGAGCTCCTGGGGCACAGGCCTGTGAGCAGAGTCCCACCTGGCTTGACCGGGCCCTGCAGACCAAGGGGAAGAACCCGCAGCTCTGCCGTGGAGCCAGGGTGGGTGGGCCGGTGCCGGGAGCCCAGCCATGTCTGTGAGGGCTTTCCAGGAAAGGCTGAGGACCCCTGGGGGCCATGATACATAGCAGCACTCCAGCGCTCGCTCCTGCCAGCGGCTGGGTGCCTGCCAGCTCCGAGTCCTCTGCAAGGCGACTCTCGTCCATTCTGCAGATGACAGAATGAAAGCAGCGTCCAGACCTGCAGAAACCAGGCTAGTGCCCCTCCCTGGGGCCGGCTGCAGCCAGGGGTGGAGCTCCCCCAGCTCTGGACCCACCCTGGCAAAAGGCCCACGGCTCTGGATCTGTGCTCAGGGAGATGCCTGGCCGTGAGTGCCCTCGGACCCTCCTGGACACACCTGGGCAGGGCCTGCATGGCCACATATGCTTGGGGTTGGGCGACGCCTGCCGGGCCGGGCACCTGTGCTAGGGGTTTGCACAGCGTCTCGAGCCAGGGTCTCCATGGCCCCAGCTGCCCTTGTTGCCCAAGCTGCTCACCCTGCCTCATGGGCAATGACCGCAGCCGTGCTGTCGTTCATTCATTACTGTCAGAATGGCAACACCACACTGCATTAGTAACGTGAGTGGGAGCACCAGCCTGCGGGGGGCACCTTAGAAGCTCAGCGTGGCCATTTCAGACCTGGGAGTCCCCGAATAGATGGAATCTGTGGGAGAACCCTCGTCCAGGTCCTGCCCAGGAACCATCGTCAAGTAAACATTTTAATTAACTTGCTGCAATTCATAAATTAATTGCCTTGATTTAGCTCTAGGCTCATCAGATCTACAGCTGGTCCTTCCTCCTGTGGCCAGAGAGAGGTCAGGTGCCCACGACTCTGGGACACAGGGGAGGGAGCCCTCCTCTTCCTGCTCAGGGGGTCTTGGAGGGGGTCCAGGGTCCTGGAGGCTTGCCTCACTGGAGTGTGCTCCTGGCCCAAGGTTTCTGCCCTCTGCCCTGTGTAGCCCAGGGCTCGTCCAGTGGCGGTGGCCACTGGGAGCTGTCCACGAGAGGGGTCCTGAAAGGCATCTGCTGCGCACACATTTTCAAAACTCTGCATACTTGACACCCTGGTCCCATGCCACCTCCTGACATTGCTGGCCCTCCTGGAAGGTGCCCCATCGTGAAGCCTGTAGCAGCCTTTCTGGCCCTGAGCCTTCAGGGGCCACACTCAGGCTCCTCCCAGGAAGAGGCAGGGCTGGGAGGGACTTTCCATCCAACTGGTGGACAGATGAAGCTGCTGGCTTTATTACTGTGCTATTATGTGAAAGGGTCAGGGTTATTGGAAACTTCCAAGTCAGGAGCTGGTGGACCCTTATTGAGAAGAGCAGGAGGCCAGGACCCCACGGGGGTGGCTGAAGCACTGGGGAGAATCTGGCTCCAGTGACCTGCACAGAGGGCAGCTAAGGGTGCTGGACGGTGAGGCTGGGCAGCCCCACCTGCTGCCCTGGCTGCCCTGCACTCCTCCCCAAGGGCACGGCTGGGGCTGCTGGACGGGGCTCTTCCCCGCAGCTAATGGAGTGGATAGGGTGGGGGCCACAGCCCCTCCCCCGCAGGAGCTCACCTGGCTCTCAGGCTGGATCTGGCTGATTTACAGGGACGCTCTGGTTTGCCAGGCCACAGCCTCAGGTGACAAATGAGAGCACAAGAAACATGTTCTTGGGGCCATTTCCCTGTCTTGGTTCCAGGAACTAAGACAGTTCCCAGGGCTGTGGTTTTGCTGCTGTCGCCACACTGTTTGTCCCAAGTCACAGGAGCCTTGCTGTCCCGGAGGGCACCACAGGTCAGCTGGCAGAGCTCTGGGTCCATCTGATTGGGGTCTGGTGTGTGCGAACTGTGGGTGTGAGGGTGAGTGAGTGTGTGCTCAAGTGTGTGACAGCCCACTGCACGTGGGGGAGGGTGGGCACTGGGTCCCTGGGCAGCTGCCACAGGTGGGGCCATCTATTCCTGAGTGACACCAAGGGCAGCCCGGGGCCACAGCCTCCTGCGTAGGGACCCAGGCCCACGTGCCCATGTCCTGTGGTAAAACCTGGTGCCCTGGGAACTCGTTCCTCACAGCAGGCACCAGCCTGGCCCCTGCCCGCCCTGCCCTGCTGCCGACCACTCATGGGTTCCTTGGTGTCTCTGGCGGGTCCCTCTAGTGAGGGGACAGGAGGGTGTGGGACTGCGCCTAGAGCTTCCTTGGCCCCTGCTCCTCTGGCCCCCTGTTGCCAGCACCCAAGCCATCCTTGGGATCCACTCAACCTGTGGCCCCTGGAGAGGGGCTGGGCAGGCACTGATGGGGTGCCGGTGCCCTAGTCTGGTAGCCCCCAGAGCTGCCCAGGGCAGCTCCAGAACCAGCAGCAGGATGGACACCACAGCAACCCACGGAAGTTCCCACCGGCCAGTTCTGAAGGCACATTTGGCTCTCGACGTGATATTTTTATATTCAACGGGGCCCTCAGCAAACGAAGGGTCAGCAGATCACGTGCTGCTCAGCAGAGCACTCTGCAGCGACTCTCACTGAAAAGATGCAAAGGACTTCATCAGTCACAGTGTCCACGGTTGGAGCTAAAAGACATCCCACGTCTTCATCCAGAGAGTTCCACACAGCCTTCGGCCTTCCCGCCCCACCCCCAGGACCCTCTCCGGGGCCAGGAGGAATGTCCAGCAGCTCTGCATGGACGGGAGGCACCCTGTGCTTTGCAGTGAGGCAGGATTTTCACGAACTCACGCCGGCCTCTCCGCTTTTCACTTGGATTTTGAAGTGGATTTTGAATTGGAGCGAGCATCCCACATCCGGTTTCCTGGTGAGCTCATCATGGCTTTGACTTCACCCACTGAGCCCGGGAGGCCTGCAGGCAGCCCCACGCTGCTGCCCATCCGTGTTGGAAAGCCCCATGTGGTCAGACACTCGCCTCCCCGAGGCCAGAGGAGACCTCACCCCTGGGCCCTGTCTCCCGGGGCTCAGGCTTTCTCTCCACGGCCCCCGCCTGGTGAGGTACCCACAGTCCTGGATCTCGCACTGAAGTGCACCGTGCACAGTGGGACCATGGCCTCCCTCCAGCTGCTTTCTGTTCCCAGGGAGCCCGAGGGCACTCAGTGCGTTTCAGAGACCCACAGTCCACGGGATCTGGCACTGAGCTTGCCACTAGAGCTTTTGGCTCCAACCTGCCCCTCGCAGTGGAAGACCCACTGCTGAACCTGGGGCCAGGGATCCCCGGGGCACCCCAAGCAGGCCCAGCCACAAATCATCGGGATGACATTCACAGAACCTTTGTTTCTCTGCTAGCACCTGCATTCTGACATTCCTATGCCCTCAGTGAAGCCACCCACCCACCCACACTCTGCCCTGGCGGTGGAGACGGAGGCTGGCCCAGCTGCTGAGCGGCATACACTGCACATTGGCCAGTCCACACGGGACACACGGGACGCAGAGTCGCAGGTTAAGGGAGGCGCCAGGTGCCAGTCATTTTGTCCTGCCTGCCCTATTTCAGTAACAGGTCCTGAGTTTTCTTTGAGGAGCGTGGGTTGAGCTGTCAGGAACTACCTTGGACTCCACGTGGACAGTGTCTGGCCCAGCTGGGAAGAAAGTGGAGCTGAGGAATGGAGAACGCAGATTCCCACCTGCGTAATTTGAGGTTCTTGGCCATGTGAACGAGTCAGTTCCTCTTCTGAGCTGGGTCCATTTCCAGAGCCAGTGCAGCACCCATCTGGATGTCCAGGTGAAAGCTGATGGCCCTGTGCAGCCCCTCACAGCTGGACACTGGGCCGACTTCCTAGGGATGGAGGCTGAGCTGTCTGCTGAGATCCAGCCCCAGGTGATCACAAGTGCCCACCAGGGCTGCTCAGCACAATCCGCCTCCACATGGGAAGGAGCTGAGCCACAGAGGTCTCAGGAATTCTTTTTTTTTTTTTTAATATTTTTATTTTTTTAGTTCTCGGCGGACACAACATCTTTGTTGGTATGTGGTGCTGAGGATCGAACCCGGGCCGCACGCATGCCAGGCGAGCGCGCTACCGCTGAGCCACATCTCCAGCCCCAGGTCTCAGGAATTCTGCCTCCTGGGAGACGCAATGTCACAGCCTCGTGCTGCAGGGCTCTGCTGACAACCCTGGTCAAGGCGGCTCTGCTCCAGGGGACGCAGGTCAGTGGTGTGGAAGCCAGGTGGGCAGACAGTGAAGGTGCGCGAGGGGTGGGCTTGAGCTGGTGGAGCGCTGCTTATACAGGTTGCTGGGCTGATACATATGCATGGACCTTTGTCGAAGCTCAGTAAATGCACACTTAAAGTCGGTGCATTTTATGCATGCAAACCATACCACAAAGTTGACTCTAAAATTAAAAAAAAAAAAAATGACCAGGAGGCAACTCAATGAGACACCATGACGAGGAGGGACGAGGGGCCTCCAAATACGGTGACGTCAGTGCCTGCTTGGGACCATCACATATTCAAGCCAATTCCTGATGGTCGCTTCCTTTTCATCTGAAAGCAGTCATTCTATTAACTGACCTGGTTCCAAACATAACCACGGTAGACGCCTTCGTTTGGTTTTCTACAAAGTTTTGCTCCTCCCTGTGGCTGGCATCACCACCTTCCACAAGACAAGCCTTTTTTTAATTTTACTTTTATTTTTTTTATTCCACTTCACAGAGAAGAGAATTCTAAGGCTCCAGAAAGCTGCTTGCTTCTTTGAAGCCCTTTCCAACAGCACATCCTGAATCAGACCCTCCAGGTGGACGCTGCCACGCTGACCAAGGGCTCCACGTGTCGTCCATCCGGTCGGCTAGCTTCTCATGGACTCTGCCACCACCACGCTGGCAGGGCGGCTCCTGGACCGGCCTCAGACCCACGTGTAGGCCCACGGTCCTAGCATGTTAAGGCAACCCCTGGAGTTCAGCAGAGGCCCCTGGAGACCTGCAGCTTCTGGACTCCGGGCTCACAGCGTGGACACCTCCACTCCCGAGGCCTCCTGGCGGTTGGAGCCTCCGCTGGGCCCCTCAGAGGCGAGCTTCCTTCTGGCCCCTCCCAGCCTCTTCTGGGCGGGCACCCTCCCCTCTCCTGGGCGTCCCCTTCAGCTTGGAGGAGGTCCCTTCCCCCCCACCGCAGGAGCCCACTCTCTCTTCTCTTCCATACCCTCCCCAGGTCCAGCTGAAAAAGAGCCTGAGTCCACAGTGACTGAAACAAACTGTAACAGGAGTCCACTTCCCTGAGGGGCACCAAGGGGGAGGAGCCAAGCTTCCCCCTGCTGGCTATGCAGGGGGCAAAGTCCCAGCTGTTTTCATGAAGAGGATCCAGCTAATAAGAGAATCTGCAGACTTAGCCTACCTCCATTTCAGTGAACTAGTGGCTTCGGGCCTGGAGTGTCAGGGGTGCCTGCAGAGCCGACCTGGGCCTCCAGGAGAAGGGGCACAGCAGGACCCTGGCCTTCTGCAGATGAAGCCCAGCTGGAGGGGTCTCCGGTTATGATATGCAGGAATCTCAGAGGACAGAGGCACTCCCTGAGGGGCACCACCAGGCTGCAGGTGAATGACAGACCCTTCAACAGAGATGCCGTCAGGAAAGAAGGCGGGGGCTGAAGTGTGAAAGACACTCGAGGTCTTCTTCTTCTTAGATATACTTTTAAGGGCATCTTTTTTTTTTTTTTTTTTTGTGGTGCTGGGATTTGAACCCAAGGCCTTGTGCATGAAAGGCAAGCACTCTACCAACTGAGCTATGTAATCTGTATACGGGGTAAAAATGGGAGTTCATAACCCACTTGAATCAAATGTATGAAATATGATATGTCAAGAGCTTTGTAATGTTTTGAACAACCAATAATTAAAAAAAAAGATATAGTTTTAAAAAGAGGGAAAGCTAAACCGAAGTGCTCAGAGAAGAAATGCAGGGCAGGACGGGCCCTGGGGGAAGGGCCCACGCAGCACTCAGGACAAGCAGAGTTCCCAGTGACGCCCCTGGCACCTGTGAGGCTGCTCCCCTCGGAGCCCCTGACTAAGCCATGCATTTGTTTTGTGGTGCTATTCCTGATCTGCATTTTGTTTTTAAATATTTTCTAAAATTAAATCATCCTCAGCACATTCTGTCCTGCTCACCCCTAGGCCCTGGTGCTGACCAGATGCTCAGTAAGTGCAGCCCAGGGGGCTTCTGAGATGGGCTCAGCCTCCCACAGCTGGGTGGGTTGCAACCTCCACCTATCCCTAGTGGGGTGTCCTTGTATGTGACCACTGCCCCAGTCGCCCTCTTAAAGTGGGCAAACGGCAGGTGCCACCTCCCTGGGTGCTCTGAGGATGGGAACTTGGAGCCAGGCTCACACGGGGTGAATCAACCAATGACCTACCAAGAAATGAAGGCGGCAGGTCCCAGGCTGACCTGTCCCCACACCCCCAGCCCTTGGCAGTACGACTCAGAGAGATGTTCAGCTGAGGTCAGAGAATGAATGTCCTTCACTTCCCTGCTCAGCCAGTCATCCTGGGGTCCTTCCAGCCCAGCCTGTATGTCGTGTGCCCACCACAGTCAATCAAGCTGACTCTAAAGGGCAGACGACAAGACTCCCTGCGCACCTGAGGAAGGCTCTTCATCTCCAGGCGGCCCCGCCCTCCCAAGGCCCCTCCTTCCTTCTCATAGGCCCCGCCCTCCCAAGGCCCCTCCTTCCTTCTCATAGGCCCCGCCCTCCCAAGGCCCCTCCTTCCTTCTCATAGGCCCCGCCCTCCCAAGGCCCCTCCTTCCTTCTCATAGGCAACGCCCTTCTATAGATCCTGCCCTCTCATAGGTCCTACCCTCCCACAGGCCCTGCCCACCCACAGATCCTGCCCTCTCATAGGCCACCCTCCTCTCTTTCCTCCCCTGCTCCTCCCAACCAGGCCCGGCGCCCACACAACTCCCTGTGTAGGAGCACTGGTCAGTACCCTTCAGCCTCCCACAAGGTGTGGCCCAGGGGCTGGTCTGTGATAACTCCCAGCTCAAGTGCAGTTGCTCTTTCCTTCCTGGCCCAGGGAGGAACAGAGGCTGTCCCCTTCCTGGAACAAACAGTGTAGGCCTGCCATGCCCGCTCTTGCACACCCTTCCTGTAATGAAGGCCGATGGAGACAGAGCCCCTCTGCTCAGGGCTGCGGAGCCCATGGAGTTACACTGGGGTGGAAGAGCTGAGGGGTACCCAGTGGCCCCGGGCAACACAGGCAGGGGGAAGGGTCTGGGGACAGAGTCCTGCATGCGCATTGTGTGTGTGAGGGCATATGCCTCTGTGCCCTTGTGCGAGCATGCAGTATATGGTGTGTGTGTGTGAGGATGTGAGTGTGAGCCCTGTGTGGCTGTGTTGCACTGTGCACTGTAATAGTGTTTGCATGTGTGTGCATTGCACGTGTGTGTGAGAATGTGCAGGTATGTGCCTGGCATGTGTGCTTTGTGTGCCTGGCGTGTGTCCCTGGCTGGGAGCACTGGGAGCTGGCACAGAGCTGAACAGGCCATGCCAAGGAGATGTGAAGCTGCTGCTTCACATGGCTGTCCCCGGCAGCAGAGGGATCTCCCCAGAACACCCGGGAACAGGAGGGGTGTCAGACAAGTGTGAATGGAGAATGAGGGGTACGTCTTCACTTGAGACTCCTGGAAGCCTGTGGTTCCCCAGTATCCCTGGGATCTCTTCTGTTGCTTGAGCAACCCCCGTGGGCACATGGGGCAGGTGGACTTGGCCCATTGTCTTCTGCGTTCTGTGGCATCGTGTGCTGGTGACTGGGGGAGCATGTTGTCCCAGAGGGAGCATCTCTCTCAAGGAGCGTTGCCTTTCCTTTGCTCCTACTGAGTGACAGATACCTTGGGGCTGACTTGCAGGATGCCAATGTGCCAGGCAAGAGGTGGGGCTAGAAACCCCGCCCTGAAGCCTGGGCCTGCCCAGCCTGGAGCGTGCAGCTGGAACATGTGGTCACAGAAGGGAGGAAGAGCACCCAGAGCCCAGGGCTCTTTCCCTAGGGGCCAAGGGCTCAAGACTCTGACCCAGGTGGTCGGGCAGGGGCCTGGGGAGGGGAGGCTGGCCCCGGAGTTGGAAGCTCTCGCTCTCAGTTGGTCATTTTCCCTTCCTCAAGACCCTCCGGGCCGCGGGATCCCTGGTCCCTTGAGATTCGGGTGGCCACCCACTGCTGCTGGGCTGGGCAGTGCAGGCTCCCGGGGCTCAGGCTGCTGCCCTTGTTCTCTGGCCCCTCCAGGGCTCACCTCGAGGACCGTCCCTGGGGAGGCAGGAGGGGTGAGGGGCTGGGCGGGGACAACCTCCTTGGAGGCTGAAGACATGTCAGTGGCCTGGGAGGGCTAGAGCGCTGGGGTCTGAGTGGAGAGAAGGAGGGGAGGCTGGTCCCTGCCAGGGGCAGGAGGTCCAGGGGGCCTGTGGCCAGCTTCTACCTCCTTTTCCTCATGTGGCAGATGGGCTGGGCCTCCTCATCTAGTCCACCACTGGGAAAGCCGGGATGCACGGTGGGCACTGAGGGACTCTGCCCGCCCCTCCACCCAGCACCTGCTACGTGGCCCTTGTCCACCTGCCCTGGCTGGGGTGGTAGCCTGCCCAAGGCCCAGCCCTGCCCGCTCTGTCTTCACACTGCCCAGGAGCTAAGCATGGCTCTCACGCTTCTGACAACTGGGGAAAAATTAAACGAACATTTCACGGCCTGTGAGAAGCATTTGGAGTTCAAATCCCAGGGCCCACGAGTGAGTTTCACTGGAACCCTGGGCCCGGCCGTTGGTTGGGCTGACTGTGCTGAGTGGGGAGCCAGAGAGACCAGGCCCAGGGCACCAGCGGGCTCTCCTGGAGACACCTGCTGCCCCTGGGTGGGCCTGTCAGGTTCTCACTCCTGTCACCCACATCGTCGGTCACCCTGTGCAGTGCCAGAGTGTGGGTAGCAGGGTGAAGAGAGTATGTGGCCTCCCCTGGGTAGGGAGGCCTCACAGGGACCCCACAGAGGCGCTCCAGGGGGTGGGCCAGGAGCCAGCAGCACCCCACACAGCAGCTTAACCTGGAGCTGATGTTCATGGTGTTGGGGGCACAGTCTCTTGTGGTCCTTTGACTTCTCTGCCCTGAGGCCCAGAGAAGGGAGGGTCTTCCCCCTGGGGTACTCAGCTAGCTAGGGGCAGAGCCTGGGTCCACTTGTCCTGGGCCCCTCTTGTCCTGAAGCATCTGCAATGCTCTGAGACCTGGACTGCTGGGTAGAGCCCTACAACAAGAGTGGTTGCTGGTACAAGTGGACAGGATCACCAGGCCAGCAAGGGGCCTGGATGAGGAGGAAGAGCCACACTGGCCCAGTGGGTCAGGGTCATGCCCAGGGCCCTGTGATGTCCTCACTTGAACCAGAGCTCCTATTTGAGGGACCCTGCCCATTTCATGCCTTGCCAGGTAGGTTCTGGGCCCACAGGAGGACCGTCCAGTGAGCCTCCCCAGCACCCCCGGGGGGCAGTTTGCCACCATTGAGCTGCAAGTGAGCTTTATCTGATGACTTGGAATCTGACCACGTTTTCAGGGGGTGGGACACTAGACCTTTGTTGGGAGTGGGGTCCTGTGGGGTTTCTGTCCAATAGCGGTGGGCGAGACCCCAGTGCTATGGTGGGTGGGTGAACCCCAGTGCCCATGGCCGATGGCAGGTGGGCAAGGGCCCCAGTGCTTGCTCGTGGTGGTGGGTGTGGGTATGGGCTCCGGTGCCCATGGCGGGTGGACGAGGGCCCCAGTACTTGTGACTGGTAGGTGTGGGCCCAGTGCTCACCCAGGTGTGGCATTTGACAGGGCACGGAAAGCTGTTTCCATGCCCCACCCTCTGAGGAGGACAGGCGGTGGGCAGGCCAGGCCAGGCCAAGCTCTTCAGCTTAGGGGGATTTTCCAAGTCTCCCTCTGAGGCCGTTAGGTCTGTGTCCCAACAGACCCAGGGGCAGGGGGACAGCACTCTGCCTGGTGGCTGCCTGGGGTGGCAGTTGTGACTAGGCCACCCTGAAGGTTGTGGACTGCACTGGGAGCTAAGAAGGGGCTCAGAGATATAAGCCCCCCACGAGGCTCCCAGAGGCCTGGCTGAGGCTCCCAGAGGGCCCAACTGTGCTTCCTGCCAGAGAGGCTGTTAGAGGAAGGATAAGGCCCCCCCAGGGCCACACGGCCTGTCAGAAGTCAAGCCTACCCTGAATCTCGCCCTGCCTGGTCCTGCAGGAGGGCTCTCCTCCCCCTCCAGCCCTGGGAAGCTGTGTGGACTCCAGCCTCCTGGTCCCTCCCATCTTTGGGGACATAGCTGTGTGCAAAGAGGGACACCAACAAGGTATTAGAATTGGGGGTGAGCTGAGGCTGGGGGTTAGAGTTCCTGAGTCTGAGTCTGTGAGGCTCAGCACCGACATTGGAGCCCAGGGCTGGCCCTCTGCATCCTTCCCTGGGGGCTCACCTGCCTGTCTACCCAGCCCCTCCTCTGCCTGTCCTTCGCTTGCCAGGCTGACGGCCATGGCCTCTGAGCCGAGGCACCCCATCCCTACCGCTTGGGCAGAAGTCGGGGTCTACCCCTTAGGCTCTTTGCCGAGAGGCTGCCTGGCCCTGATGCTGGGCCCTCCCCAAACGGTCTCAGTGCACGGGGGGTCCTGCTCAGGGGCTCTGAAAGCTGCCTGGGGCCGCACTGTCTAAAGCGGGTGGGCTTCCACCAGACCTGGCACCTCCACGCCACAGGACCATGGCCAGGATTCCTGTTCAGTGGCCCCTGCCAGCGCCAGCACCCTCCATGTAGTCTCAAGAGAGGCCACCAGCCCTGGGGACTCCCACTCTCCAAGTCCCTCAGCGTCCCCAGCTCATTAGCACAACCTGGACACGCACGCTGTGGAGGGCCCAGGGCTGCACCCTGAGCATGGAGGCCATTCTAAAGGGGAATTCGGGGGCTTCCTGCCTCCACCCCACCCGGCTTGGGCTCTGGGACCCAAGTGTCAAGCAAAGCTCCGGTGTGCAAAATGAACATTTATTTTCATGGTAACTGGTACGTGGGTGGGGTCAGCCAGGGCTCAGCGGCCACCCTCTGTGGGGAAGCATCTGGCTCCTCAGCCACCTACCTCTGCTGGGGTCAGAGGAGGCCCTCGGATCCCGGGCCAGGACACTCAGGAGCACAGACGAGGCTCTAGACCTGTTTTCCTTGGAGCTGGCCTGCTGGGCCCCCGCCCTGCTGCTGGTCCTCCGCTGGGCCGGCCGAGCGGCAGTCAATGCGCAGCTACAGCTGGTTGAAGGGGACCAAATCCAGTGAGCAGCCGATTTGGTTCCATTTGACCAGCTTCAGCAAAGCATTGGGTCCTGGGTCCATGGGGTCGGCAGTGTCCTCGGGAAGGCGGCTCCACTGGGCAGCTCAGCCTGGCTCCAGGCCCTGCGCCCTGCCCTCCTCAGGTGCCCCCCAGGCTGAGGGCTCCCAGAGACTCCGCAGGGAGGGGACGCACACACTCAGCACCCTCTTTCCCCATCGGAAGGCCCTCAAGGGGCCAGAGGCTACGCAGCAGACAGACCCTGCTCTGGGTGGAGTCCTCTGCTCCTGCCTGGTTCTTGGTTCTGATTCACTGACGCCCCAGTCTCACCAAGTGCCCAGGGACTAATGCCCTGGGATACAGCCAGGGCCACCCGGCCCTTGCCCGGCTCCCTCATGTGTGGAGGTCGGGCAAAGCTGGACACCATGCATGGCTTTGGAGGGCAGGGCCAGAACAGCCACAGAATCCCACCTCGCACGGCCTGAGAGTGAAGCCGAACGGCGGGAGCCCCCACGGCCTGACCCTCCCGGGGCACAGGGCCATGCCCTCTGGCCCTGCCAGCCTCTTGCCCCACACTCCCCAGCGACTCAGAGGGAACAAGCTCCTGTCGTGCCCACTCATCGGGAGCAGTGACAAGAGGGAGGGCACACGTGTCCTGTGTATGGCTTTCCCTCTAGGAGCTGACTGCACCAAGCCGCACATGTGGCCACACACGTCTCCTGTCCCATGGGGTGGCAGAGCTGCTCTGCTGCCTGCTCTCTGGCCTTTCTCTTCACCCCTCCTGACACTGCAAGGATGGACACTCGGGTGCTTGTGGCAGAGATCAGGCCACACTGTACCATGTCCCCTTCCAAGGCCCTCCAAGAGCAGATAGTATCCAGGGCCTCAGCTTCCACTGCGCCTGCTCCAACTGCAGCCTCCCCAGCCTCCTGCCCCGACGGTCCCTGCTGCAAAGCCCCCTCTAAAAACACCTGTTCCTTGCTGAGGAGCCTCCCTGGAGCTGCAGGGCCGCTTGGGCCTCTCACCTTGCACCCCAATAGAGACGGACAGAGGCCTTCCAACTGCCCACGGGCACCCTCCACACGCCTCTCCTTGGTGTCACAGGTGCAGGGCAGACAGCAGGCTCCCGGCAGGCCCCTGCGAACCCCTAATGAAGACAACTTCAGACCTCATGCCTGGCCTTCATCTATCCATTTATCACCACTGTCAATATTCCTAATGGAGCGGAAGATTTGACAAGCAACCAAGTTAGCCCACATTGAATCCGGCCCGAGCCCCTGGCTGCCATGGGGCTATCGAGATACTGGTGCCCTGGGCTCATCGGGCCCCCATTCCACCCCCTTGTCCCTGTGAGGCTCTGATTTCTGTCCAAATGTCACCAGATCTGGAGGAATTTCCCCCCCAGTGAATGAATCTTTACATCTACACCAAAGCTCTGCTGTTCTACCCAGGGCTGTACCCAAAGCTCCTTAGAGGGGCTGATGCTTCAGAGGACATTCTGATGCCCTCTGACCATCTAGGAAGCAAAGCAAATCGAAAGGAGCTGGACACCGTGGGGTCTGGGCCCCGAGCCATCTGTTCTGTGCAGCTTGGGGAGGGGATTCAGCCTTGGTTGGTAAGCTCAGTGGCAGGAGTTTCCAGGCCGCCAGGCTGGCTGCAGAGCCCAGGTGGCCATGAGGGGCCCACTGTGCTGCTGGTGCTGCCCTGGCCAAGCACTGAGTTCCCTGTGAGCCAAGTGAGCCCCAAGCACCTGGCCATTGCCTCTTGCTGTCCAGCCACAGCTCGGTGCAGCCAGGCAGGTCACTGCATTAGGAGTTCACAGAGGCCAGGCTATTGTCCTGCTCTCGGCCCAGCCCACCCACATCCCCTTTGAGCTACTTTCTGGGGGCTCCCTTGTTCCATGTGGCCTTTCCAGGGACAGCCCCCAGTCATTCTCTGCCAAATGGTGGCCAACACCCTGGTTGCACGTCTGAAGAGCTGGTGGTGGTTTGGGTCCGCAGCCTGGCCCCCGGCAGCACAGACGCCTGCAGTGCCCGGTCACCTCCGGGCCTCTCTGGTCTGTTGCTGAGATGGGCGATTTTCCCTGGTTGTGGCAGATATTCTGCATCGTGGTTCCACCTGCCCAGGGGGCCCCCAGGGGCATTACTTCTCTCTTCTCTCTTAGAAGGGCCAAATGTTAACACCCCACAAGCCCCCAGACTTCCTCAGGGCCCTCATTCCCAGCCTGGGCATGGCCTTCCCCAAATGACCTTGTAGCTACAGCCTGTCCTGCCCCCTCCCAGTCAAGGGTGGCCGTCTTGCTAAGCCCCTCACCACATGGCCTCCCTGCCTGCTCCAGGACCTCTGAGCCCGGAGCACCCCCAGAAATGCACACCCTCTCCTCGCTCGAGGGGCAGCTCCCGAGGGACAGCTCCAGGCTGCTCCCCAGTGTCCTGGGCCTTGGCACCAGCCCTGCCACACAGACGGGCCGAGCGTTGATGGTGAACCCGACATCTGCCGGGATGGGGGCGGGAGCTGGAGCCCTCTTCACTGAGGGGCCACACTGTTTGTGCCTTTGACGAACCAAACAGTTAATAGGTTCTAAAACACCTGCTGATGGGTCTCACTGGGAAGCACACTCAGCACTTTCAAGCAGCCACTGATTCTAGACACAGACGATCGCTGTGGGAACCCGTGGCCCTGTTAAAACCAGGAAGGTCAGGGCCTGCACAGGCATGTGTGCAGCGGGTTGTGACTGGAGAAAATGGTGACAGAGGCCCAGCCAGGAGGGGAAGTGCGCTCCGGAGCTGCGCCCTGCCGGGGCTCCAGGCGGGCCCACCCCTCTCCTTGTGGGGCCTGACGGACGATGACACCAGGGAGCAGGAGAGCTCCAGCCCCAGCAGTGGCTCACCTCGCCCAGGAAGCCCTGCTGCATTCAGAAAGTGGCTTCAAAGCCCCTGCTGGGCCCTGTAGGAGGCCCCTTGGCAGTCCAGAATTCTGAAGCATGGAGCCTGCTCTCAACTCGGTGGCCTGCACCAGGCCACCCCTGCATGTTGGCTGTTCCCAGGTCTGACCCTTGGATGGAGGGTGAGCTTGGGCTCTGGAGCACCACACTCCACGCTGGACGTCCTTAGGGTCATGGCCTCTCTGAGCCTCAGTTCTGCACAGGGGAAGTGGGTGGGCACATGAGCTCGGTGACCCTGTGCATGAGTACCAGCCCTGTGTGGCTGCGGTCCCCGTCACTCCACGGCCTGTCAGGGCTAAGCAGGGGGTCTCTGGTCGCTTGCCCCTCCAGGGCAGCAGGACAGTGCTTCCCCATCCTGCACCCACAGCCACACCCAAGACATTAGGAATGGCCGTCACTTGGGACAAACCACACAGGCACCTCAGAGGAGACGTCCACCAGCTCCAGCACAGTGGACACAGTGACCAGCATGTTTGTGAAGACGAGGCATCAAATAGCTTCTGCTCAAGGATGGCCACACAGCCACACCAGAGACGCTGCCCTCGGGGGCACAGGCTGGGGCAGACCCTTGGCCCCCACTGCAGCCCGGCGGCTCATCCACTGTAAAGATGGCACCCTGCACCGGGGAGGTTCGACAGACCTTAGCACCTTCCGCTCCTGCCCCAGGAGGATGTCACCAGTCCGTGACAGCCTAGATTAGGTGCTTTCTGTGTGTTTTACTACGAAGCTTTTATAATTTAACCATCAATAACCTAGCATTTCCCCACACAACAGCATTACCTATTAGCACTCAGATTCACCACAAAATTAATTTTTAATTCCAGATTTTGGTAAATTATTAAAATAGATAGCAAAGAATTACAGTGGGCCCAGTGGGTCTCAGCAGCCCTGGCTAGGGGCTGCTCCATGGGAACCTATGGGGGACTCCATTTGGGGGCACTGAATCCCACAGGGGTCTCCGGAGAGACCCATAATTAAAAGACAAAAGCAACCCTCGCCCCCAAATAGCCCCTTTCCTTATTATCAGAAACGCTGACTCAGCTAACGCCAGCAAGGCTGGTTCAGCCCAAATCCAGAACTTTTCTGTCTGGTCAAAAAACTGTATTTTTTCTTAACACTGATAAAAGTTTAATACAGAGTTGCCTGGGTTTTTAATAAACTTGTCAACAAAGGAGCCCGGCAAATTGATGGGGCCCTTCCTAGAGATAAATTCTGACTCAAACAGACCCTCCGAGCAGGGGCCAGGGCAAGGGGAGGCAGGCAGGAGGGGGGCACACGATTGTTTTGCTGCCTTTGCAAAACGGCAAGACCAATTTTTGTGTCTTATTATCTCAAAGATGGGACCAGGGCAAAGGCTGGCTTCACGGACAAAGCCGCTTGGCTGGGAACCCAGTCACAGAGTCCTGGGGCCAGGAGAGGGAGAGGCTGCTGCAAGGCACGAGCCTCCAGGAGTCCTGCAGTGAGAGGCCCCTGGCAGCATGGAGTCTGTGGGAGACCCGGGACCACGTGGGAGGGGCGGGCGCTGAGCACCTGTACTGCACCTGTCCACCTGAAAGATGAACCCGCAGCCTCAGGAGCTCAGAGCTGGGGTCAGATGGACAAGCTGAGGGTCCTGTATGGACACCACAGGCCTCGGGTGCCCTGGAAGGCCAGGCAGATGCAGTCTGGGCACGTCAGACTCTTGCTTCTGCCACAGAGTGCCCAGCTCTCCCTGTGGCTTGGAGAGGTCCCCAGCATGTGGGGACATCACTGGACAGGGCACTGTTTGTCCTCAGGCACAGGAGGGGCAGCCTATGTTTCAGGGGCACTGGATGATCTTCCTGCCCTCACTAAAGGACATTTGCTCCACAGGCCTCTCAAGGAGTTTCAAATTCCACCTGAGAGACGCTTCCTGGGTCAAAGGGAGGGGAAGCAAGTCCCCTGGCAGGGGCATGGACCAGGGCACTGCTCTATCCAGGGCAGGAGGGAGAGCCAGGGTCAGACGGGGGTCAGGGGGAGAGAGGACGCTCAGAGCAGCCTCCGCCTGCCACAGGACTGAGCCGAGGCAGCAGGAGCAGCCAGTCCCCTGCATCTGCCCCCAGGTTGAGAGCCTTGCCCTCTGCTCTCCTCTGGTGGACCAAGACCCACCTCTGCCACTGGGAAGGGGAACAGGAAGCTGCCAGGTCCCGCCTGGACTTGGTGCCCCAGAAAGGGCAGGTGAGAAAAGTGAAGGCAGAGCTCATAGCCTGTCCAGGCCCCAGCTGATGCAGCTGCTGGCCAAGGGCATGTTGGGGATGGGTGGGGTCCAGGGTAGGCCTCCTGGCCCCGGGTCACCCCGGCTCAGCCTCCCTGACAGGACAGCTGAGAATGCGGACTATTTATACCAGTGGTGGCCTGCGAGTGGCTGGGGAGACACAGCCCGTGGCCATATCTGGGCATGACCGAGGGCACGCGGGCCTGCCAGGGGATCAAGGCCCCCGCGGCACACGTGTCCTGGGTGTCCTTCAGCTTTGTGAAGTCCCCATGGAGCCCCCTCAGGACAGGCTCTGGGACAGCTGCCCGTCTCCTCTCCCTGCAGTTAAAAATACTCCGAGCCACTGTCCCACTCATTGCAGGCTCTGTCCTCCACACGCGCACGGGCACCTGCTCCTGCCCCAAGCCAGGTTTGTGGCCCCAGGGGAGGGGACTCAGACTCAGCTGCCTCAGGAGGGACAGCCAGAGACCTTGCCACTGTGCTCCTGCCTGGGGCCTCCTCCCCGTCGTCCTCTGCCCAGGTGGACACAGGAGGCCTGGGAGGTCTTGGCCACTGCTGCTGCCCCTCGGTGGTACCTGCAGTTGCTCCCAGCCAGGGCGGCCCACCCAGTAGGAAGCAGACCTGACCTGGAGACCCGGCTGCTGCTTTTGAAGACCTGGGGGAGCCAGCCTGGTCTCATGGCCTTCGCAGTGGCCACTTTGCAGAAAGCTGGGCCCTGGCTCCTTCTGAGGAGCTGGCAATGCTGAGGCCATTGGAGGTGGCCTCTTCTCTCTGCCCTTGAGACGCGCAGCCTGCATGCGGCTGCAGAACACTGCAGCATCCGGCGCTGCCTGCACGTTCTTGCTGCTGCTGCAGCCGCCACCCCCCACCCCCCCACCCCCGCCTGCTGTGCGCACGGCCTTCCCAGGTCAGAGCCAGCCTAGGACTCTCATGCTGACTACAGTCCTCACTGGGCATCCGGGGACCCCAGGGAGGGCCCTCTGTGCCCAAGCTCTGGCTGGCCGGGTTCTGGGCACAGAAAGGAGCATGGAGGGGCCTCATTCCCTTCCTGAAAGCTGTGCCCACTCTTCCTGGGTGTGATGGAACCAGGACCCCGAGGACAGTGTGCAGGACCTAGGTCCCTTGAAAAGCCACCTTCTCCAGGCCCAAGCCCTGTCACCCCAGAGCAGCGCCCTGCCCATGGCATCAAGGGTGGGGAGCAGTGCAGGCTAGCCGGGGCCTCTGCAGCCGGACATGCACAGTGGGGCTGAGTCAGCTCCAGCCTCCCAGCTGGCTGCTATCTCGCACTGGGACAGCCATCGAGGCCTGCGCACCACCCTGCCACCTCATGGCCTCCCCGGGCAGCAGACCCTGCTTACCGGCACCTTCCTCACCACACCCCAGCCCTGAAGACTACTCACTTCCCCTTCTTTTAATCTAGGACATTTTGGGGGGATTCAAGTGATGCTTACTTGATTGACAGCAAGGAGGCTCCTCCTGGGTCCAGCTGACCAGCAGTTTATCCTCTGAGGCCACGTTCTGAATGAGGTGGCTGAGCAACCCCTCCCCCAGCAGGCCTGCCCCAGGGCCGCACCTGCTTTGAAACCTCGGCAGTAAAACGCTAATTGCACTTGACTCACTATTTGTTAAGCTAGAGTCACCCGTGGCACCTCTTTAGAAGGGGTGACACAATCTACTTGACCACCTGGCTACAGAAACAAAAGACAACTGGCTCTCACCACTGCAGCCACCTGCTCCTCTGGCCTCGCCCACAAGAGCTTCACATTCCCTGCTTTGGTCCCCTGCACTTTGGAGCCACAACTCTTAGAGCCACCGTTCCCCCCCGCCCCCCGCAGGGCTCAGGCCTGCCATCCAACTGTGTCCCGGGAACCCAGGAGCCTGCGAGGCGAAGCCCTGTTCCGACAAGCTCAGAGCGGGGCCCAAGCCACCCCCTTCCACCCAGGTCCCCTCTGGCTCCCACTGGCACCTCCAGGCCCCTTTCTCCCCTAGAGTTCCCAACCTTATCAGCATGTCTGGGGGGCCACTCCCAGGTAGCCCTGCTGGGGGGGGCACAGTCGGCAAATCTGTGCCCCACCCAGCCTACCCACCCTGCTTCCCAAGCAAAGGCCCTGTGGAAGAAAGTCCTGGGCACCCACGTGCCATGCTGGTGGGGTCCCCTCCCTGTGGAAACACTCAGAACCTCACACCCGGGACACTCCACCCATGGATCCCAAAGTGGCCAGGAAAGCAGTACACTGGACACATGCAGGGAGAGGGGCCTGGGCTGCCGGGAGGTGTCCGGGAAGGCTCATTTTTAATTCAGCAGCTGGAGAGACCAGAGCTGATTTATCAGGGAGGAGGCCGGGGCCCTCTCCCTGCAACCCTCCAGTTTCGCTGCTCAGTCAAACCTAATTCCAAACGCTAATGCTTTTATTTAACACCACATCCTGCAATGAGCGCTCATGTTCCACAGACGCATCTGGCGGAAGATGCGGTATGCCTGTGGCCGCCCCAGGCCTCGGTGGCGGCTCCCCTGGCTACTTCCCTCCCTGTGGCCGGACCTAGTAGGGTGGAGCTGACCTTCCAGGGGTGCTGGGCACGACAAACTCTGGACTGCTGCAGTAGAGGCAGTGCCCAAGGACAGTGCCACCTTCCCAGGGCCGCACCAACCATGTTGGGGGCCAGAGTTCCTGGGACACACAGCCTCCAGAGGAAGACTGAAAATTAGAGAGGGGCCCTCCACCCAAGACCCCGAGACCCTCAGTTGCAGCCCTCCTGAGACTCCCAGGGCTGAGCTGCCCATGAGTTCAGATCTGCCCCTGGTCCCCCTGTGTGGGGCCCTTGGACTCCTCAGTGGCTCAGGTGACCTGGCTGCCCCAGGCCTAATGCCACACTGCAGGTGATTGGCAGAGGGGCCTTCGACCCTCCTCATCACATTCCTGCCAAAGATCAGAGTACAGGATGGGACAGGGCACCTGCCACAGGCAGCCAGTGGCCATGCTAGGGACGGAAACAACTCATGCTGTCTCACGCACACACATGCACGTGGGAAGAGCCCAGACCTGTGGAGCAGGTGCCCTGTGCATGGGCAGTGGCTCCAGCCAGGCTGCAGAAGGCCTCCAGCTGAGGTCCAGAACGACAGTGGGCAGACTGCCCTTCCACACCCACACCTGTGGACTGCTCCATTACCCCTGCCCTTGGTCCAGTCCAGAAGGACCTGCGGAAAGGGCTGCAGACCCTGTCCTCACCTCCTGGAACCCAAAGAGCGTCAGCCCAGCCCTTCTTCGAGTTAGAGACTGGCCAGTGGCGAAGCAGGGGGGACTCAGCCCTCAATGGACAGGGGCAGTGTCCTGGGTCACACGCGGGGCCTTCTGCAGAAGCCTTGGCAGCCCTCACCACAACAAAGCGCATCCAGAGGGGTTTGTTGAAATGGGAGCGCAGTGACACCGGCCTCGGCTGGGCCCAGGCGTGGCAGAAGGCACTGGGAGGTTGGCAAATTCGAGTAGAGCCAGACCGCCAGGGTGGCTGCTGGGCTTGAGGCCGGATAGGCTCAGCCCATTTGTTCCCTGGGTCTGGTCAGCATGGGCGGCCAAGGCTCCCATGGCAGAGTAGGGCCCCGGGCTGCAGGGGGCCCCATAGGCCCTGTGAGTGAGGGGCCTCTCCATCTCCCGACCTGCTCTCCTCCGCTTCGCCCTGGGCCGCTGGGGCCCAGACCCGGCCAGGAGGCACCTCTCCCTCCTCCCTCCTCTCGCCCCTCGTTGCAGCTCACTACCCTCCACCCTTTCAAGGTTCATAGTTTCTCTCGTGCATCTGCGCAGTCCCCTGCCTCTGGCCACATTCGGCCCTTCCTGCTGGCCAATGACCCCTTTCAGGTCGGCAGTAATGGAGAACCAAGAGCCGCCACCACCCCAGTTCCCCAGCCATGGCCCCTGTGCCCCTGGCCCTCACTGGACCCACACCAGACCCCACGCCTGCCAGAGGCCTCCTCCCCTCTGCCGCAGTCAGCACGCTGAATATTTAATGTCTGATGAGCGCTTCCACCTGCTGACACAGGCAAAGTGTCAGAACAATGCCGGCAGGGACGGCCGACCGTCGCCAGGCAGCCCTGCCCGGCCTCACCCGCCACAGCCTGTCTGCCGCCCCCCACCCCAGGCGGCCCCTGTAGGCGGACCACCCCTCAGTCTGACGAGAGAGTTCCTGCCTGAAATACATACTTCTTTACATTCCATAGCTCAGCAGGTCCATATGGGCATATAAAGAAGTATGTTTCCCAAGCAGGCAGTCCAGCATGCACAGGGACGGCCGAGCCGCACAGAGGCCAGCGCAGACGCAGGGGCCCGGCCACACCACACCCCACGCCCTCCTGACTGGCTCAGGGCCCCTTCTCCACCATGACGCGTGTCCACTGTCCTGCTGGCCTGAACCCTCTCTTGTCTGTGACTCCTCCACACACACGTGCACGCACGCATGCATGTGTGCTCACACGCGGGAGCAAAGGGCACGAGCAGGTAGTGCATGCCAGGAGTGTGAGGGACCCGGGCCCTTCCCCAGCGGGCGCCCAGGTCCGCATGGCAGAACATGGCAGAACAAGACCAGAGTTCCTGCCCTCGGGCACTGAAGGCAAGTGCCACTCATGTCCCAAAGTTCAGAGGCAGCGCCACACTCAGCTAGCGCCTTCCAGTCCCTGTGTTCCTGCCAAGGGCAGAGAGGACAGGGTAAAGTGACGGAACCCTGAGAGCAGCTCCACCCACGGGCCACCGGGAACCGGCACCCTGTGCCAAGGACCAGCCGCCTTCTTCTCCCAGGACCGGACACCCCACTCCCTGAGGACCTACAAGAAGCTCCAGGAGACCCCTGCCGTGAACCAGGGGGCTTACCTGGGCAGCCAGCAGGTCCCTGGCGGCTTCTCACTTCCAAAATGAGAGTCCCAAGGAGAGGGTTGGCGCCTCTTTCTTTGAAGATACAGTGAGAAAGACGGTCATGCATGGACTCCATGTCTCCAGAAAGCAGCCGGGGCTCTGAGAGGCAGCCCACTCGTGGCCGGCTCCCACAGAGCAGATGCCAGCCAGTGAGGGAGCATCTCCACTCTGGCCACCTCCTCCTAGGCTCCCTCCCCCGTCCCCTGTCCCCTCCATCCCCTTTATCACTCCTCAGTGGTCACCCAACTCCATCACCTCTGTCCCTGCCATGCCGCAGGGCCCACCTGAAATGATGGTGAGCAGCCCAAGTGGGTATCCAGGGTCAGCACTGCAGCAGGGCACCCCAAAGGGCCTGCTCCCCACCTGGTCTTTGTGGCCTGCTGCCCGGCCTCCATGAACCCCCAGTCAAGGCCAGTTCACAGCCAAACACAGAGGCCACCTTCCCATCCTGAAGCCCCTGGTGCTCACCAGTGCCCAATGAACCCACTGAACAGGGTTTAAGTGACTTGGCAAGTGGGAGGTAAGCTCTTCAGAATATTAATCTTATCAATGCTTTTCCTATTGCATTTTGAACTCTCTGTGAAGGGAGTGGAACTTCTACACCGTGTGGAGCTGGGAGTCTGAAAAGCCTGCAGAGGTTGACGAGACCTCAGAGCTAGGTGCCAGTGGCAGGAAGGGCCACCACCCAGCCTGGGAGAGAAAAGAGGAGGAGGAGGAGGAGGAAGTCCCAGCCCCCCTCCCTTTGCCAAGGTGAGTCCACAGGTGAGGGTTCAGGACTTGGAGTGAGGTACACTGCAGGTGACTTGTGGGAGAAAGCCAAGGGCATGCTGGCTGCTGTGGACCAGGCTGGTGCCAACAGAGATTCTGCCGAGCAGAAGGGTCCAGCTGGGCCCTGGCCCTGCATGGAGTAGAGAGCAACCCCAGGACCCAAAATGAATCCAGCTGTCCCTCACCAGCAAGACAATCCAGCACGACCCATCCAGGCCTGTCTCTGTGAAGAACAACCCAGGGGTGTCCAGACTCTCCTGCCACAGGCAGGGCCACGTCTCTGCAGAGTCTGCAATGTGCAGAGGCAGCCAAGCACATTTCTTGGGTTCCTGGGCTGTGGCAGCTGCTGCCTGGCTGGGCAGGCTGGAGCTCTTTGTGGGGAAGGGGGAGTGGGGAACTGAGAGGCACCCACAGAGGGAAAGGCCCCTGGAGGAAGAGAGAAGCTGGTGCCCGCTTTCCATGTGGCTGCTGTTAGTTACCACCTCCATGTGGCCCAGGAGGAGAGAGGGCAGCCTGGACCTCAGCCCCAGCCCCACTGCTGTGGATGCCCCCGCATGGCCACACTGCTGCCTGGGCCTCCTGGACAGCCTCCCTGAGGACAAGAGAAACCGGCTGTGACCTCCTGGCCCTCCCCAGAGGCTTGGCTCCCCCCACCTCCCAGACACTCAGGCAGAAAGTTAGGGGGACCCAGAGGGCAGGAAAGTCCACTGGACCCAGCAGGTGTGCATGTGAACTGCCACCATTCACAGATGAACCACAGTCACTTCTCAAAAAGTTTCCCACTCTGATAGAAAAGCGGCATGGGCTACCGCCAAGCAGACCCCACAATGGGCAGAGCTGCTGTCCCGAGCCCAGGCCTTGTCCAGGGCCCCTCAGTGCAAACACTGCCTCCCGGAGCCCCAACAGGAGCACCAGGGGAGACCATGCGGAAGTCACACTCCCTGGCAGGACACACAGACCCAGACCAGAGTGCTGCTCCCTCCCCCACAAGCCCCCTAGTCTCCACCCACACGTGCTCCTCGCTGCGGGGATCACCTGGCACAGGCACCCTGACTGGGCTGGCAGAGCTGCTGAAACTCGTGCTCCCACCCAGGGCAGCTTTGTGGGCCCTGCGGGGGATCCCCCTGTCCCCATCGGCACCTCCGTGGTCCTTGTTGCAAGTTCACAGGTAAGTTTAGCCACAATCCCAGATGCTGGGGCTTTGTTGCAGCCCCACAGGCTAATGGTGACCCCCAGTCCCCACGAGCCCCCTCGGCGACCCCCACCATCCTGTCCGCTGCCAAGCACGCCAAGCTTCCCGAGGCGGCTGCTTCCTTGCAAGAAGCCCGCATGGGAGAGTTCCTGCATCCAGCTGCACGCGCCCCGCCGGCCCTGCCGGCTGCTGGCTCTGCAGTTTCCCAAATGTGGAGGATGCCGCGAGCGAGAGAAAACTCCAGGCACCCGAGCCACGCGCGCCGCACCCAGGGCACCCCCTCGCTGGCGGGCACACCCCCACCGCAGCACCGGCAAGTTTGCAGGGTTTGCAGGGGCCGTCCCAGTGGGTGGTAGTTGCCCTGGCGGCTAGGGGGACTCACCAGGGAGCCCAGGGCGCCCCTCGGGCTGGGCTGGTGACCGCAGCAGCGGAGGCGCGGGCGCAGGGTCGCGGCTCCCGGGAGATGCTGCGGCAGCAGCAGTGGCAGCCACCTCCTCCGGAGCCAACTGTGAATGCAGGGGTGGGGGCGGGCGGGAGCTCGAGGCGTCCGCACTTGGGGGGGGGGGGCAGAGAGAGAAAGAAGACACCAGGAACCAGCTCCGCACCCCTGCCCTTCCCCCAGCCCTCCTGCAGCAGCGCAGACTTAGCAGCAGGGAGATCTTGGAGAGAAGGAGGGAGAGGAGAGCAAGAGGAGAGAGGCACTGATGCAGAGTTGAGGAGAGGCAGAGCCCGCACACCTTGCGCTTCTGCAGGACGCTCCTGCACCCCCAGTCGGGCGGGCGGGCGGCACAAGGTAGAGGTCAGGGCGGAACAAAAGGGAAGACCTGCGGGTGAGCGCTCCGCACATGCACACGGCCCGCACGCCGGGACTCGCGCGGGCGGGGGAGGGGAGTGCCTGACCCGGGGCGGGTGCGCGTGGGGGCCCCTCGGTCAGGAGCGGCCTCACCTTGGCAGCTCTTATATACCCGGCCAAGCATCCCAAACACGCGGCCGGGCCAAGTGGCCCCCTCGGGCTGTGCTCCCTGACCATATTTAGTCAAGCAGGGGAAAAAATAGCCTGTCAGCTGGGCCGCCGCTGGCCAGGCCGCCGGGAACAGGGTGGAAGCCCCGGCGCCATTGACGGTGGCGGTCCTGGGCGCAGGCCGCTGCCCGCCCCCCTCACAGCCCCTCCCTGAGTAGCCTCCCACCGGCTGTCCCTGCCCTGCCATCCCCCTGCTATTTTTAGCCCAGCCCAGTGCAGAGGCACCTCCTCAGCAGTGGGCAGTGGCCTCCAAGGCTGGGCCGGCCCACTCCTCCGTGCCCTGGGAGATCCCCGCAGCTGCAGGGTGCCAGCCAAGAGGGGAGCCTCCCTCCTGCTGTGACCTCCTGAGCCGGGCTCAGGGCCCTCAGGGTCTTCTGGGCTTTGCATCTTTGCCCAGAAATGGGGTCTGAATCGGGTGGTGACAGAGCAGACCTGGTTTCCAAAGACTCCTGAGTCAATCCCAAGTAATAAGAATTGCAGGTCACCCTGGACAGCGTGCCAGGCCACTCACCTGCCACCCACCCCAGGCCCTGCCACCAAGGTCATGTGACTGGGAGACCCCAATTTCATGGTGCTGGTTATGCTTGGGAGTCCCCCAACCTGGGTCACGCCTGAATTTCCTCAAGGGCAAGTGCAGAGCGCGGCCCGGACCCAGATTCCAGCAGCCTGAGTTGGCCTAGTGTCCCATCAAGACAGATCTTCTCATCGCTCTGGGGACCTCCCAAGACTGTGAAGTAGAGTGACTGGACCAGTCCTTGAGGGCCAGGCCTGGAGAGGGCCAAGTGTGGAGTCCCATGGGGTGGGGTGGGCAACCAGCTCCTGGGGTCCTTAAACCCAGGCAGAGCCTGGGCAGCAAGAGGCCTGCCCTTGTTCCGGAAGCTGCTTGAAAACCAGTCAGGGGCAGGACAGGGCCCAGGCTGCTCCAAGCATGCACACCAGCACCAAACGTGGGGGACATGGTGAAGAATTCGCATGCACCATGTCAGGTCCCCAGGCACAGAGGCAAGGATGTGCTCCCAGGTCACCTCCGGGGCTTACCGTCCTCTCCCTGTGAGGATGCTGCCCAGGCTGGGTCTGCAGAGGCTGGGGAGAGACAAGATGGAAAGCCACATGGTGGCCATTATTAAGCTGCTGGACACTCCTGTCCCAGCCCCTGAGGGTGAGCGCATGGAGGAGGGTCCCTGAGCTGGCTGAGCTGGGGTGGGGTCCAGTGTGGCAGCAAGGCCAGCTCCAGCCCCTATGAAGGACATAGCCCAGTGTTTCACACAGGGCCCCCTCTTCCCAGCAGAAAGGCTGATGCCAGTTCCCAAGGTCCCCAGGGTCGAGGACAAAGCCAGAAACCAGAGCATCATTTACCCAGAACACGGCCATCACAGCAGCAGGCATGTGCAGCACTGGGAAATTGCATGTTCCAGAAGCTTCTGTGAGGAGTCTGCCGGGCTGTGAGGCATCCCTGAGGTGGACATTCTGTCACCCCCTCCATGGGGGAGCGGGCCAGGTGGGAAGGCAGACCTGTGCTCTTGCTTCAGTCCCTGAGGGCCAAGACCACCCCCTTTACAGGGGACACTGGAGAGTGTGAGCCAGGGCCTGGGCCCCACCCTGGAACCTGCCCTGGGTGTCCCCAGGGGACACCTGCAGGGGAGTTAACACAGGAATGAATATAGGAGTTGTGAGCAATCCCCGTCTTGTCCCATAGGACACCCGTGGTGGACACCCGTGCTGCCCCACCTGGCCCTGCCATGCACCTGAGGCTGCCGGGTGTTTGAGAGGCTGGCGCAGCTGCAGCCTGAACCCCCCTATCTTAGGTGTGATGTTTGTCTCATGGCCACCTGTGCTAGTGGCCCCCGTGTCGGGGTGGGAGAGGGACCACGCACCGTTGAACAAACGCGTGTAGACTGGGTAGGGAGGCCTTCTAGAAGGAACTGCTGGGGGAAGCTTGGGCGGGTCCAGGGTGGTCTTACAGGCCTGGAGTGGGGCCAAGGAGCCCAGAGACGTGGAGAGTGCTGGGGCACTGGCCCCTCTTTCTGCGCCCCCACAGCCCTGTCCCGTCCCCACACCTGGAGTCGCCCTGCACCCAGGACCGGCTGAGTGTAGCCAGAGGGAAGCCTGGAGAGCCAGGGGAGGGAGCCCCAGGCCCAGGATGTGGAGGACAGCTGCCCTCGACCTGACCAGGGGGCCCTGGAGTCTGGGTAAGTGGAAGCATGCCCTTGGTGTCCCCAGGGGGACGCCTGCATCCGGGCCACAGGGCACCTCGTCCCAGGTGGGGACCTCACTGTGCAGGCAAGAGGAGGGTGGGCCCCGGCTGCTGAGCCCTGTCCAGAGGGTGGCTACAGAGCTGGGCCAGGGGAGCAGCTGCCCATCCAGGAGCGTCCCCTTTGCTGCATGGGACTCCACAGGCAGGAGCCCCGTGTGCACCCATGCTTGGTCTTGGGCTGGGGCACCGTGCCACGGAAGGACCACCGCCTGGGCTCGGCCTCACTCTGGTCCCAGCAGAGTGGCCTGAGTGATCCCTGTGCCCCGCTGAGGGGGTCGGGGAGAGGTCCTCAGTGGGACCCACTCCCCACACCTGCTGTCCACCTCCTCGCAATCCCGTCCAGCCACTTTCCTCCAGCACTACTGGACAGGGCCAGTCCAGCGTGTGTAGCGAGGCATGGCCAGCCCAAGGGTCTGCAGGCCACTCTGCTGGAAGTTCTGGTGCAGGGGAGGGACCTCTGTCACCCAGAACCTGCTCCAGTTTCCTGCCCCACAGCACCGGCTGGGGGAGGCTGCCCCTGAGGTCACCTCACCTGGTCAGCTCCGTCCTCCCCGTGTCACAGCAGGGAGGCCTCAGGCCAGCCCAGAGTCGGCTGTCTGAACTACCTCACGGAGGCAGGGTGGGCTGGGCACTCCTGTGCGAGGAGGAGCTGAGCTGTGGGCAAGTTCCCGACAGGGCTCGGCTACGGCCATAGCGTTGTCCCAGTCCCTCAGGATAGCCCTTTGGAGTGAGGCCCCAGACAGTGTCACTTCTACTTAGTAAATGAGTGGACGAGGGACTCCATCAATCAACTGCTGATAGATCCACTGGCCACTGGACAACTAGGCCCAGGGCGGTGCCTCTCAGGGCCAGAGATTCTGGCTGGAACCTGTTCAGGTGTGTCCAGCTGTGGGGCTAGGGGTGATCCTGGGGTCCCATGGGGGGCAGGACAGGATCAGTACAGCCCCAGGCGGGGTCACCCCTACCAGGAAGGTGCTTCAAGAACCGCAGTGGTAAGGGTCCCCGTCAGCAGAAGTTGTGCTGGACCCTCCCAAGGCTGCATCTGTGGGCTCCCAGCTACTGCACCTGACACCTCGGGAAGCCCATCACCCAGGAAAATGAGGCAAAGACCCCGCCACCTCGGGGCTCCGTTCAGCAAGCTCTTGGGTTGTCTCCAGTGATTTACACCTCAACAAGGGCCCGTCCTCGAACTGGATGAGGAGCAGGATGGGTGCCAGGTCCCCTCATCAGAGAGACTGCACCTGACATTCTCTCCTGGGGCCACATGAGCATTCACCTCTCAGCACATCGTGGAGACGAAGCAGGTGATTTCTTCAACCTCAGCATTCCGTAGTTCCGGTGGCCGTGGGTGCTGGGGGCACCCCACAGGGTGGGCACCTCTCAGCTCTCCCCAGGGCCTTTGCACCTGACTACACATGTCTGCTGCCTGACCCTGTGCAGAGCCCAGTGTACACCCCACACCTCAGATGACCCCAGCTGGCGGAGCCATCGGGAAACAGCCAGGGAGCTGCTCCAGGTAAGAGCAGCTCAGCCCTGGAGAGCGGCACACACCAGCTGCCCCTGCTGGCACAGGCCACACAGGGCAGACCTGGAAAGGTGGTGGCGCCGAGGAAAAGAGCCGGACACAGTGTCACCTGGGCACACTGACCTGAGAAGCCCAGAGCAGGATGCAAGGGCCCCACTGCTGCCTCCCTGGGGACCTTCCCAGGGTCAGCCACAGAGCTGCAGAGGCTTCAAGTTCACACTCCCAGCCCATGTGCTGCCATATTCCCCATGTGGTGGACAGGACAATGCTCTGCCCCCAGGGACGCCCAGGTCCCGGCCCCAGACCCTACACCTATGTCGCCTTCTGTGGCAAAAGGAACTCTGCTTATGGGATGGAGTGAAGCATCCTGAGTTGGGCACCATCCTGGATTATCCAGGGTTCAGCGTATTTAAGTCACTGAGGTCCTCCTCAGAGGGAGGCAGAATCCAAGAGAAGTGGAGGGTCAATGCTGCTGGCTTTGAAGATGGAGGAGAGCCTCCAGCAAGGGACCGAGTGGCTCTAGCAGCTGTACAGGCAGGACACAGACCTCCCTGGCAGCCCCAGGGATCGCCCTGCTGACACCTCACATTGGACTCCTACTCCCAGAGCGATAAGCAAATCAATTTGTGTATTTAAGCCACTAAGTGGGTGGCCATTTGCCACAGCAGCCGCAGGACCATCACACCCCCTGCCCACATCTCCAGACCACCCTGCAGCCTGCATCCATGTGCAGCAGAGCCGGAGCCCTGGCAGGAGCTGGGCAGAGCAGCTCAGGGTCAGAAAAGACCCCTGGGCAGGGAGGGACTGGTCATCCTGATGGGGCAGATTGAAGGGCTGCTCTCAGGAGAGCTGGGCAACTAGTGGACACCCTCACTTTGCTTCCAGCAGCTGAGCCTGTGGACACGGATGCTGGAGCCACCCAGAGAGAAGGCTGGCACACAGGGGCCTGGCCTATCCAGGAGCCCCATGATCCTCCCTGCCCAGGACCTGCCAGGCTCTGCCAGCTCTGGTCAATGCCAGAAAACATCTGGGCCCTGGTCAGCTGGACATTTCTCTTCTGTCTGAGTGGTAGGTCCACAAGCCCTGAGCGCTTGAGGGACCCTAGGGTGCTCCTGAAACTGCTGCCCTGACGGCTACCTGTGTCCAGCCCGTGGAGGGCAGGCCTGGCCTGCAGGACTTCTCAGAGCCTCCATGAGGCCAGGGAGCACAGAGTCCCCGCAACAGGAGTGTGGCCCAGTGCCGTTGCCCCGCATCTGCAGGCATGTGCCATCTCAGGGAGGGACGGGGGCAGAGCCAAGGGTGGAAAGCCTGTGGGCACAAGGCATGCCTGTCCTGCTGCTGGAGGACCCTGCTGCCCACCCCGCGGGGAGGCTGCTTGCTGCAGGCCCCACTGAGCCCGCACAGCACCGCACACCCACACACCTCCCTCAGGGGCAGTGGGAAGCTCTCCAGCAGCTCGTAAAGAAAGGGGTATTTCACTGCCATGGTGTCGCAGAGAGCAGTCTGTTTCCAGCAGTGGCCATCCCGTCCAGAACAGAGACGGCCCGCCCAGCAGCCCTTGTGGGGGCCTTTGAGGCTCCACCTGCCTGGCACCCCTGGAGCCTCCGCCTGGGCTACTCAGAAGCTTCAGGTCAGCACTGCCCTGCCCATGAGCCCAGCTCCCATGGAGCATCCAGATGGAGGCCCGGAGGGCCGGGACACAAGGAGCACCCTGGGGTAGAGACTGAGCTCTGGGGTCACCCCTGCGCTTGGAAGCCCCCACCCCAGCCCAGCTTCCCCCTCCAGCAGCATCTCCTCAGCAGGGGACGCAGACACCTGCTGGAGGAAAGGGGTCTACCAGGCCCCCGGGGCAGGGTGGGGAGGGACAGGTCACTTCCCTGCTTCCTGAGCACCGCAACCCCCCAGAGGGATCTGTAGACTCTCCTGCCTTTGGGGGTCACTGGGGGGAGCCTTGTTGGAGTGGGAAGGGAGCCTCTCCCACAGACACACCCACCCCATCACTGCAGGCTGCCATCGCCCTGGGGACAATCAGGGCTGGCCCACCCCTGCCCACCAGGCCTGGCCCTGCAGAGCCAGAAAGGGGAGCTGCCAGGTCCCTCACCTACGGGGCCCTTGCGCCCTCGCAGAGAGCTTTCTGCCCGGGTGATTCCCACTCCCAGGGAGAAGGAAGCACTGGTTTAAAGAGTTGGTCCCGCAGCAGGGACAGGGTGGAGGACACAGGGACAAAGGCCCAGGGACCAGTTCTGGCTGCACTTTAAGAATCTGCTGCAAATGTGAATTCGATCGCAGTGAAGGCTGCTGACTCCTGCAGAGGTGCAGCCGTCAGAGCCCAAGGAGTCGTCCCAGCTCTTCAGGGTCACGGTCACTACGCACTTTCCCAGTCACTCTAGAGTCTGCACTCCCAGGAACTTGGAGGTGGCTCAGGGAGGGAAGGACATGGGACAGCACCACCGGGACTGGGGGCAGGCCCAGCTCAGGAGGACATACGGTACCAAGTCCCAGGGACTGCGGGTGGTCCCTCACAGTGACAGACTCCCTGCCCAGGGTCACTCACTCTGTCCCCTCCATTCTGTCTCCTCAGCCACAGTCATGCCCCTAGCTCCCAGGAGTCTCGTCTCTGTGGACTTCACACGCATCTCTCCCAGCTGCCCCCCACAAGCAAAGCGGCTGCCAGGTAGGCCCCACCACGTCTCCCTCTGCCTGAGCCCCCAAGCTGCAGTCGCGGGGCCAGCCTGCCTGCCCTTCCCCTTCCCTGAACAGGCCCACGCCCAGCAGACCCATCTACTCCCATGAACCCCAAGTAGCCTTATGGGGTTCTGCCTCCAGGTCTGTGCACAGGCCCCGAGGCCTCCTGCCGCCTCCCCGTCTCTTCCAGCAGATCCATGCCACCCTCTAGGAGGCCCACCAGGACTGCGCCCCGGTGCCTCTGCACTCTCTCTCCAGCTGGACCCTGGCCCCGGGTGGCCAAGAAGGAGGAAAGGAAGGAGCAGCAGGAAGGACCACAGGCCCTCTGGGCTGAAACATAACCGGGGGCCTCAGAGCAGGGGAGGCCTGTGGGGCGCTGGGGAAATCGAAGCCGACCCTGACCAGTGTGTACAGGCCCCTGCAGCCTCCGTCCTGGAGGAAGCCCTAGTGCACAGCTGCCCGCCGCCTGAGCCTCTGCTGCCCTGGGTGGGAGGCTGCCCTGAGTCCGGAAGGCTCAGCCTCCTGGTGGGTTTTCTCAGGAAGCTGCTTGACAGCACAGGTCACCACCTAAGCCCAAAACTCCAGGCGAAAGTCCTTTGACCCTCTCAACACGGAGCCATCCTTTCCCCTGAGACACCACCCCGGGATGTCCCCTGAGACAGGGGGTAGGGTCCCTGTGGCCCCCAGGAGGGGCATCCAGACCCACTTCAGGGAGAGGGCCATAATCAGCCTCATGGACAGAGTGTGAGCGCACGGCCAAGCAGGCAGGCCCTGGGGCCCAGGGCCACTCTCCCCCTGGCCTCCGAATTTTCTCAGATCGCATCTCCCATCAGGACAGGTGGGAGGTGTCTCCGGCTGTGCTGGGAGGAGGTGAGCATTCCATGCTCCTCTCCAGTGCTCCCGGACCCACGTGCGCCAGCGGCCACCTCCATTTCCACCTCTGTGAGCCCTGCCCCCACTGCCCCCGGGAGATGCAGCAGGGGTGTCAGGGGAGCCCTGCAGGCCAGGCATGGGTGCCGGGGAACCCTGGTGGAGTGCCTGATGCCCCTCTTCCCACATGGCGGGGTCCTTTCTGGGTCCCAACCCTCCCTTCCTACCAGGATCCCCCATGTCCCTCTCCCTCCCCACCAAGCAGAGCTTCCCCCTGATCTGGGGAAGGGTTCTGGTGTTGGGGTCCAGGACACCTGCAGCCCACACGGATGCTCCTGAGGGGGTGGGGCCAGGCCAGGGCCTCTGTCCAGGCAGAGCTAGGGACGTCACCTGCTCGTCTGTGCAGACTTGGTGAAGCTGCACGGAGAGCAGGTTTGGGACAGAGGACTCTTGCTTCAAGTGCCTGAAGGACATGCCCTTTGAGCCACCAGGGTCCCCCTTGCTGGGTGGAGCCCTGCCCCTCCTCCTTCCCTGGGGCTCACTGAAGCCCCCTTGGAGGGGGCTGCCTCCAAGGCAAACTGGGGGGCCCCTGGGACTGTCCTGTCCAGGTCACCTGGGATAGACCCTGGCAGGGCCCTGCCTCCTCATCACCAGCCCCAGAAGCTTGGGCTCCCTCCAGCAGAGGCCAAGTTCTCAGCTTCTCCCTGCACTTGGCCTCGGCCTCCCGCCTCCTCCCAAAGGGCCCTGGGAAGGGCGCAGGCCCTGGCTCCCTTGATCTTTAGCACGAGCTCCCCACCTGCTTGGCCTAGAGGGCTCCTGGGGTCTCCCCTCCCAGGGCTGCCCCTGGCATGTCCTCTGGAAGCCGCAGTTGGTCTGCTTCTTGTCACTGCCCTGTGAATATTCATTCTGGGATTGTTACAAAGGTACTTAAAAAACAAGTTCACTTGGATAAGGATCTGAACTGCTGCCAGGCACAGCTGCCGGAGGAGCCCGCGAGGATGGGGGCAGGACACCCTTCCCAGGGCCCACGCGGGCCCTCTCTGGGGTTTTGTTTAATTTGGGATGCGTTTCTGTTCCCTGCGTATAACATCTATAAATGTCACAGCGTGCTTGAGCTATGAGGGGGTCTGAGCCCTCCCCTAGGTAGACACCAGAGGGCCGCTGGGCCAAGCCCCGAGTCCTGGGCAGGGACATCCCAATGCTGCCCGTCTCTGCAGGCAGCTGCTTCTGCAGCCCGTGTGCAGTCTGGGGGCCTGAGCTGCCTTGTCCTGAGTTGTCATGGTGCCAGTCTTGATCTCCATCTCCAAAACCTCAATCAGCATAAGGATGTGTCCCCAGGGCCATCTGAAGATCTGGGTCTGAGGTGGAGGCCACCCCGTGCAGCTGTCTTCCTGCCACCTGGGGTTCAATAGTTGGGTGGTGTGCTTGCTGTGAGGAGATGGTCACTACCCCAGAGAGGCTGTGGGAGGGCACAGCAGTGCCCAGCCATAGGTGGGGGAGCCTCAGAGTGCTGGGGAGAGGTCACAGACCCAGAAGGTGCCACGGACCCTCTGCCGGTGTCAGGCCCCAGGTTGAGCACTTCCTGCAGCACTGCATCCCACGCTCAGCAGTGCTGCCTGGCATGGGCCAAGGGAACACCACCCTGTGCAGACGTTCCCCGTGGAGGGGTGATGAGGAGGGTTTCCACAGTGTGCAAGAAGAGGACCAGGCCTGGCTGCAGCCAGTTCCCACTTCACCACCTGGGGATCTGCTCCCCCTGGTGTGCTCTGCCTGCAGCCCAGTCACCCTGGACATCCCACTATCTCAGTCAGCTTTTCCTCACTGTGACCAAAATACCCCTAAATAAAACAGGAGGGAAACAGCCTCAGTCCACAGTCCAGGGCTCTGGGCCCAGGGTGCACACCATGGGGGAGGGGCCCAGCAGAGGGGAGCTGCCCCCTCCATGCAGCCAGCAAGCAGAGAGAGGGGGAAGGGGCCGCAGGCAAGATGCGCCTTCCAGGGCAGCCCCATGACCACCTCCCACCACGCCCACCTGCAGTCACCACCCATCAGTCCACTCCAGCCAGGTGGGCTGCTGAGGTCGCAGCCCTCAGTCCAGCTGTGTCACCTCTGAACTCTGTGCACCAGCACAGGGGCACTGGGGGCCTCCTAATATCCAAACCATGACATTGTGCCCCTGGCTCCTAAAAGCTAATGCCCATCTCAAGAGCAGAATGCATTCAGTCAATCCTGACAAGTCCCAAATCTTAACATTCCAGCATTACTCAGTCTCCTCCGAGACTCAAGGCGAACTCCCAGCATGAGCCCTGTAAAAATAAAAAACAGATTCATGTGTTCAAAATACAGTGGCACAGAGTGAACATTTACTTTGGAAAAGAGATGGATGGGGCACAGAAAGAAGAAATGGGACCCAAATCCAGCCGGGTACGCAGGCCCAGGAACTCTGCACTCAGTACCTCAGACACGTGGCTGTGAAATGTGCTCTCCAAAGCGCTTGGCAGCCCAGCCCCTCTGGCCTTGCCAGGTGCCACCTGGGCTCTCCTCCTGCCTGGCACGTGCACAGCCAGCAGCTTTCTCAGAGTCAGTCCGCGCTCCCAGCTCCCAGCGTCTCTTAGTTCCCAAGGTCTCCACTCCAGCGTCAGCTTCACCTCCACAACCTCCGACATCTGCCTCTGGGGAGCTGCCCACAGGGACTCCAACCTTGCCACCCTTTGCCTGGCCACCCAGGTCTTCCTTTGAGACTTTGGTGGAAGCCTCCAGAATCCCTTAACCTAGCCTCCTGCATCCCTGCAGAACCAGCATCACAAGGATGATACCAAGGTTTTCCACCTTGCGTGAAACCTGGCCCCTCCCATCTGAATATCTGTGCCCCTCAGCGCTGTGAGACAACTTCCTAGCCCCCACGCCCCGCCACCTCGTGTGAGCAGGGTGCCCCACGATCTCCTTTCAAAGTAATTTTCTCATCTGGAGCCTGGAGCCTGTAGTCGGTGTGGTCTTGCAAATTCCTGAGATGCCCTCAGGCCCTCTCTCCCAGGTCCCTGTGCTCAGCCCTGAGGGTCCTTTGGCCTGAGGTCTCTCCAACAAGCACATCCTTCTTGGCCCCAACTTTACATGCATTTTTCTGGTCCAACTTCAAGTTTTTAACATTCTTCAGTTTTTTTTATTTCTACCCCCATTTTTCACAGTAAACTTGGCTAAAAACTGCCCAGAGTATCCATGCCATTGACTGAATATTGTCAACTGAATATTGAAATTTTCTACAGCAAATTAATCAGTTCATCACTTTTGAATTCAGCCGCACGCACTCTCAGGACATGGGTAAAATGTAGACAAGTTCTTTGCCAGAACAGAGCAGGAGTGACCTGCAGTCCGCCCAGGGGAGTCCTCATTTCCCTGTGGAAACTCATGAGCACCGTCCACAATCCTATCAGCATTCTTGTCTTCTGAGCTGCCAGAATCTCCCCCTAAGCTCTGCTCACAACATTTGAAGGCTTTTCCAGTCTGAATCTCTAAACTTTTCAAAATTCCCCCCACAAACGAGCTCCAAAGGCTCCTGAACCCCAAGGTCAGGCTAGCCACAGCGATGACTCCACTTCTCAGTACCAACTTCTGTTTTAGTTCATCCTTCATCACTGTGACCAAAACACCCAACAAGAACACCTTAGAGGAGGGAAAGTTTATTTGGGGCTCACATTTTCAAAGCTCTCAATCTGTGGACCGCTGGCTCCATTGCTGGGACCCGAGGAGAGGTAGCACATCATGGTGGAAGAGTCCAGTGGAAGGAAGCTTCTCGACTCCCAGTGGGGTGGGGGGAGAGAGAGAGAGAGGGAGATTGGGGAAGGAACCTCAAGAAGAAGAACACCTCCAGGTCATGACCCCAGGGACCCCTGCCCTCAGTCCACCCAGTCAGTCCATTTCAATCAGGGTGAGCTGATCAAGTCACAGCTCCCACAGTCCAGTCATTTCACCTATGAGCATTCCTGCATTCACAGGAACTTTGGGGGACCCCTCATGCCCAAACCCTAACATCTACCAAAGGCCACTCAGTGGACAGGCAGTCTCTGAACCTGGCTCTGCCCCAGTGAGATGCCCTTGGGTGGAGGGGACGCTCCTCGTGGTGGAGCACCATTGGAGGGGTTTCTACTGCTCAGCATGATCCCAGGCCTCCCGTGGCCTTTGCTGATGGCTGCTGCCGATCACTGGGTAGAAGTGTCCAGTGTGCTGGGTTTCACACCCTGAAACCCCCAATGGACAGCCCAGGAGGCACCAGGACTCTGCATTTATATGAGCTTGTTGGGGGGGGGTGTGTGGCTCTGATGCTGTTGCTGGCATAATGGCCACAAAGTCACTTGACAGATTCAAGTAGGTGCTGCTCTGGCTCTGGTAGAGCACCTGTCTAGCACGAGCAAGGCCCTGGGTTCTAGGACCAGCAGAGCAGACAGGTACAGAAACAGAAACAGAAATACAAACACCTGAGCTGGCAAGGGGGCAGGTGCTGGTTGGAGCATGGCCAGCACACACCACTGATCCTACAAGACCACCCGCCCTGTCCTGCCGTGGCCACTCACTCCAACTCCCAGGAGGAACGTGACCCTGCCGGCAGCATCCCCACGTGAAATCCAGCCCGGGGTCTTGGGCTCCGTAGTGAAGGAGCCCCTGGCTGTGTACTTTGCCGGGAGGCGGCTGCCTGGAGGGGGCTCTGCTCCTCAGGAGCCCAGGGCTCCAGGCTCTGCCAGGCCAGTCTCAGCCAGCTCCAGTCCAGCATCTGGGGGGGAGGAGACCGCAATCTCGCTCCATGATCTATCCCCACATCCTGCAGTTGGCCCATGCATCCCACTAGCTTCCCACGGCCCAGCTTGTCCCTCCTGGAGAGGGCCTGTGACATCCACACGGGCCCTGAGCAGCAGACCTCAGCGGCAGCTGGTTCAGCCAGGAGCTCTGCAAGGGGAATCTGTCTCCTGTGGGCACCCGTCCTGTCTCCACAGGAGCTTGCAGCTGATGGGCAGGTGGCGGTGGCTGGTCCTCCTTTCTCCTCCTCTCGGCACCCCTATTTACCTCTCCCCCTGGTGCCAATCAGCTGAGCAAAGACTGCACTCAGTGGGGGGACTGCCAGGCTCTGGGGTCCCTGAGCACAATTCCCTCTTCCGGGTCGGCTTCCCTGGGAGCCCTTCCTGCAGGAGGGAGCCTCCCAGGTAACAAAGTGTGTTAGAGCTGATGCATGGCCCTGCCTGCTTGGAAAGCTCCAGAGAAAGTCGGATCTGGCTTCTCCCAACCAGGAGGTATTCCCTGGATTTATCATGTGCCTGATGAGTTATTGCAATGGAATCCTCCAGGGAACTCTTGTGCAGACGGCAAGCCATGACAGTGATTGAGCCTCTATCTGGGACGCGCTGCTGAGGGTTAGGGTTCCCTCCAAAACCTCCTGCCCCGAGCTTGGGCTGGGCATGTGGGACGCAGGGATGCCCTGCTGGGTCAGCTGGCTGTGGGAGTCCTCAGCCCTGAGGGTGGCAAAGCCTGGGGTGTCCCACAGAGGTGGCCCTCAGTCCAGGGGACAAGGGGCTATCTCTCAGCTTTCTTTGGAATCCCCAAACCACTGTCCCTGGGGCACTCGCCTTGTAGAGTTCCCTAGAGTCACCCCGTAAACAGAAGCCTTGACCTCTTTCATGAGATGTCACAAGGGGTGGACTTGGTTTAACAAGGTGACATGATATGATCTCCCCCAGGAGCCACAAGAGCTCTCCATGCAGCTCCAGGGGCTGAGAGCCACCCCGGCCACCACCCCCGGCCACCGCCACAGAGAACAGGCATCTCTGTTTTACAAATCAAGCTCAACTATGAGACCACCACGTGAGCCTGGAAAAGACCCTGACTCGGGAGACGGGCCTGACCAGCACTTTGATATGGGCCCAGTGGGCCGTGGGCCAAGAGCCCACACGGAGGCTGAGCAGTGTGTTCTGGGGTGACTGGCTGGGGCGCAGCTGGCTTTCCCATTCCCCAGCCCCTCTGTCTCTGGCTCTCAGGCCCTCTGTTGAGAAGGAATTGGCTTGAGCAGGGGACTGAGGTGGGCAGGGGAGAGGCTCATCCCTCCTGGGTTGGGGATGTCTCTAGGGTGGCGACTGGAATTGCGGCGTGTGGCCACATGTTGAGGGTGCAGCTCCACGAGGTTGCTTCCGAGTGCTGGGAGGTCCAGTGAGGGGCCTCCTCTGCACCTGCCACCTCCAGAAGAGGGTCCCGGGTCCCACAGCGTCCAGTCCCTGGAGGCCTGTTTTCCTGGTGAGACACAGGTCTCAGAGGCAGTGGGGCCGAGAGCCGCAGCCCTGGCCTTCCTGTCACCTCCCCCTGTGGCCTCTCCTGCTTCCCTCCCCCTCTGGGAACTGAGAGCCTGCAGGAAGCTGTGCTGGAAGCCACGGACCCCCCGGCCCTTGGCCCCCACCCCAGGGTGGTACCCCAGCTCCCCCAGCTAACCGCCCTGCAGCTGGGGAGTGAGGTCATCGGCTGGCCCATGCTCAGGTCCTGGCTGGAATGGGCCATTCCTGGGGATACCTGGTGGACAAGGCTGCCCGTCAGGCCGAGGTGCATTGCCGAGGGCGGGGCCAGGCCGCAGGGTGCTTGGGCAAGACTCTGCAGCCCCCTCCTGGTGGGGCTGCTGCCCATGAGGGGCCTCGGCTGAAGCCAGGAGTGGCCACGGCCAGGGCTGCAGGCTGGCTCCCCTGGGCATTCTGCAGTCAGGGTCATGAGCTGCTTTATTGCCCAGTCAGTGAGAACCTTCTGATGATGTCATTGCAGAGGCAGTCGCATGCCAAAAATCAGACGTTTCCCTCCGTCCACAGCTGACCCTTCTACCTCCACGCGGCCTCCATCTGGGGCCTCCCAGTGCTTCTGTTATCAGGAGATCTGGGACACCTCAGGCTACTTCCCAGGCCCAGGGGCTCATTTCTCATGCCCAGGGAGAGACCCAGGGCAGGGTGGCAGGTCTGGGGGCGGAAACCGAGGCATCTGGGGCAGGGAAGCCAGCACAGGCTCCAGCCCCCTCAGCAGCGGTGGGGAGACAACCCTGGGCTGGGATCTGGGCACCCTGAGTCCCTCAGTCACCAGCTGTTCACTGGCACCACTGTCCTGTGCTCGGCCACACGCTGGGACAATGGGAGCCTGGAGCCAGGGTGGGGCCTGGAGCCAGGGTGGGGCCTGGAGCCAGGGGCCTGAGCATGATGTCCAGTCCTTGCTCCTCTGGGAACCGGGGCGTGGCACACAGTGCTGGCGTAGGATCAAGTGCCCGCTCAGACAGCCCTGTCCCCATCCCCACCATTGCACCAAGTGGGTGAGAGCTCCTGCAGGGCTGTCCACAGCAGAGAGGTGTCCTGGAGTAGGGCCTCCACCCCCACACGGGGGTCCTCTCCCTCAGGGGTGGGCACTCTCAGGCCCTCACTCCAGTCCCTGGAGAGGCCTGGAGCCACC
Source organism: Urocitellus parryii (assembly GCF_045843805.1). Taxonomy (NCBI): domain Eukaryota; kingdom Metazoa; phylum Chordata; class Mammalia; order Rodentia; family Sciuridae; genus Urocitellus; species Urocitellus parryii. Next base: position 197,891,480 of record NC_135536.1, on the reverse strand, counting down.
TCCCCACAGAGCCATCCCAGGACTCAGCCCAGACAGTTGTCACCCTGGTTCCTCTGGTGTAGCAGGGTGGAGGTGGCCTCGGCGCCCGTCCAGGACACTCTGGGAGGTTGACATCAGTGTGTACTCCAGCTGCACCCTGGGCACCTGTTGGGAAGGCCCAAGAACAGCCCTTTTAAGGAACTGATCCTCCTGCAGGGTCGGAGTTGAGGAGCAAGGAGCCGGCGATCCTGGCCTGTGGCCAGAGGCACTCCCCCAACCCTAGGCGAGGGATGTCCAGTTCCCACTGAGCAGAAGGACTCCTGTCTGTGCCATCCCTGTACCCTCGAGTTCCCCACCGGGGGCTCCCACCTGCCCTCCCTCCGTGCCCTGGTGGGGAAGAGGTGACCCAGCAGGGAAGGGCAACACTTGGAAAGCATGAGGCTGGTGACATGGCCCTAAGGCCTTGCCCACCTAAATTGCAAGAGGCCAGCAGCTCTCAGAACCTCCAGGGACCTGTCCTCCCCCAGCCCTTCACCTGTGAGTCATTCCCAGGTGTGCCTAAGTCCCACAAAGAGCTCAGAGTTGGGACCAAGGCACCCCCCCCCCAATGAACCCCTCCTGACACAAAATAGGGGCTGGGTGACCAAGGGGAGCTGGAGAGAGAGGGACGTGGCACTGCCCTGCCTCAGGCACAGCTGGTGACATGGGGGTCTCCACAGGGAGGGGAGGCTCAGGACGTGCCCCTCCTCTTCCACCTGTCCCTGGTTTCTCACCCGCAATAGTGACGCGCGAAATGGTCAGGGACAAGCCCTCCTTCTCTCCTACCAGCTGCCCTGCTTCCCCTCCCGGAGGGACACCTGCAGGCTCAGTGGGTCTGGGCAGACAAGCCACTCCCACGTGTGAGTGTCACAGCCCAGCAGAGGGCACAACACCCTGGGCCCCCAACCCAGTCCCTCCAAGAAGCACATCAGAGGCTCCCCCTGTAACACGCCTGTGCCCAAGGCCCAGTCCAGGTGCCAACCCAGCAGGGCTGGAAGAGCCAGCCAGGAAGCCTTGGGCTTCAGATGGCATCCACAGACTGAAGTGCCCCCAGGGCCAGTGTCAAGAAGCATGGCCCCAGGAGGCCCGTGAACTGGCAGCCCCAGCAGGACACCAGGCAGGCGTGCCTCTCCATCTGGGCTGGTCAGAACCGGGGCAGTGGCCGCCAGGTTGAAAGTATCCATATCTGCAGTAGCCCAGGCCTGGCCCCAAGTTCACGCCCATCTGGCCTCCGGGACCCAGAGGGGGAGGACAGGCCAGCGTCAGCAGGAGGTGGCTGCCTCTGCACCCCCTGGCCACAGTACCCTCACCTTAGAGGAGGAACTTCCTGCAGAGGGGACCCCTCTGCTATGATGAGCAGCCCACGGGCCGAAGGCTGCCCACCTCTCATGGCCAACTGATGCTGTGACCAGAGGCCCGGCTGCTCCCTGAGGGTGCCAGCTCCATGTGCCAGCCCAAGAGGATGGTCTGCCCAAGGGAGCCCACACCCCAGCTCCTGTGCACGTGGGCAGTGCCCATCCCCACGGGGCCATTTACAGAGTCAAGTCAGAGACAGGGGGGCAGAATCTCACCCTCAGACCAATGAAGGTTTGATCCTGATTGTCCAGCCCCTGCAGTGATGACCCTGGGTGGCCGTTTTGACTTGGGGGTCTCCTAGGGTCTCCTGGGGAATTCCAAGTGCTGCTCCCCCCACCGTGTGAGGTGCTGAACACCCCCCTTCTCCCTCAGCTGTGTTCTTGCCCAGGGTCAAGCCCATGTCTTACTCAGAGTGAGCTGAGCAGTCGCTGCTGAGCATGGCACAGCCGACGGGAGTGCGCCTTGGGCACCTTGGGTTCCCAGGAGGGAGGTGCCAGGGATGCTGAGCCAGGTTCCCCCTGGGGTTCCCTCTGGGGCTCCAGGAGGTGGGAGGAGAGGGCTCCAGGGGAGAGTAGCATGGGAGGGCCCAGGCCCGTGAGCCCAGCACAGGGAGGCCAGGTGGGGCAGGGCCACAGGTCAGGGCCCTCCCATGGCTCTGCAGGGAGCTGGTGCCCAGCTGTTCAGACAGACAGGTAGGGTGACAGAGCCAGCCCGGTGGGGCTGGCACATGAACGAGACCACCTCCCCGAGCCACACACAGCCACCAGTCCCTTGGAAAGACCCAGGGGTCCCGGAGCTGCCCGGGCATTCCAACTCCCCAGCCCCTCTGAGGCCCACCCAGAGACCAGGGAGAACTGCAGAAGGCAGCTGCACCATCAGAGTGGCCAACATTTATTGAGCACTTGCTGTATGTCAGACCCTTTGTGCTGGGTGCCACGCTGGGTCCTTACAGCAAGCCATGAGCTGCTTCTGCTTTTACACCTCAGAGGGGAGAGGCAGCACCCGTAACTCTGGTGAGGGCAGAGAGCCTAAGCAGTGCCCGGCCCGCCCTGACGGGGCTCCTGGGGGCTCCTGTGGGGCTCTGAGGGCTCTGTGCTGTGCCCCAACCCAGAGACAGCCTGCCGTCCCCTCCCAGATGCGCCCTGACACAGGGCAGGTCCTCCTGACCTCCGTCCTGAGCTCTAGCAAAGCCTGTACTGACCACAGAGTCTGGGCATTGATTAGCGGAATGGCAGGAACTGAAATAGTCCCGGATGCTGGGGAGCTGGCTTCGAGGTGTTGAGGAGCTGTGTCCATCCCTGCTGAGGGCGGCCAGGGGCTTTGATCTGCCCACGACCACAGATAGCCTGGGGAGGAAGGCAGGCACAGTCGCACTCCCACCCCTCTACCGGCCTGCAGGAGGCCCGTGGGAGCTGCAGGGACTTCCTCCCGGGAGTCGGCACCCCCCCACCCCCACCAGGAGGCCCAGCCCCAGGCCGTGGTCAGGCAGGACGTGCAGGTTTCTCCCAGCCCTGTCACTTCCTCACTGGGACTCCTGGAACAGTTCAGCCCCTCTGTGCCTCAGTGTCCTAGTCTGCGATGCCCAGGGACCCCCATGGGTGACCATGCCCTGGCTGGGTGATCCGAGCAGGGCCAGCTGGGTGTTGGTCTGCACAGGGGCCTCCCTGAAAGGACACATCCCACACACATCTCTCAGGGCTGAGAATCCGTGCTTCTGTGGCCTAGATGTCAGAGAGAAATGATGCAGCCCTGCCAGGGGCATCACAGGGCACCAAGGAGGCACCATGGCCCAGCATGGCACAGGTGCCCTCGAGTCAGGGGGCAGCAGGGCAGTGCCCCAAGGCTCCATGGAGACTGTAGTACAAGCTGCTGCAGAAGGTACCGTGGACCTGCAGGTGGGGGCCAGGCTCGGACGCACCGTCCCCCTCCCGAAGACCTCAGGCCACCGTGACAGCAGGTGAGGGCAGGCCTGTGGCTGGGCCATGGCCAGCACCTGAGCCAGGTAGGTGTGAAAAGGGATTTAATGCTGAGGGAGAGGGGCAGCCCCAGAGCTTTGGAAGGAGACCTGAGGGCCCTTCTGAAGGGGCTCCGTGGGCTGAGCAGGGGCAGTGACCCCCCAAGGCTGGAGGGGCACAGAGGCTTCCTCATGTGGAAGAGCGCCCACTCTGGGCCTGTGGCCCTTTGTGCCCTAACTCGGGCCAGGGGTGATCTCTGCTCTCCCACCTCCCTCCCCACCCACCACTCACCAAAGCCACCAAGACCTGGGGCAGGAACTGGAGCATCCCTGGTGACCCATAGAGGCCCAGGGCTGGAAAGGTGTCATGGTCACCGCCCTGGACACAGAGAAGCCCTGGCCCCAGGTATTCCTCACACACAGGCAGCATCTCTAACGCCCCAGACTCATGAGGTCCTGGCTGACATTTCTTCAAGAAGTCATTAGTTTTGACATCACAATGGGCATTTCCCAGCGGCCAAGGTCACTGCAGGGCTGGTGCGGGTGGCCTTCTCGTAGCGACGTCTCCTGTTCAGCCCAGCCGCCATGACAAATGGGGTTTTAGAGACTTGGCTGCGTAACTGAAGAATGAGGAGGAGGCCAAAGCTGCTCTTCTTGCAGAAAACCCAGTGGTGCCACGTCAGCTGCCGGGGCCAGGGCCGGGGGGTGGGGGGGGGTCAACCCTGCAGCACCGAGGTCGGTATCCCAAAGAGACCCACAGGGAGCAGGGGCCCTGGGGCGGCTCAGGGTCACCTCGGAGGGCTCCTGCAGGTTCCTGCCCTGGGGACACAACTTCTCTGGGTTCCCTACGTGAGCACAGTTGGGAGCCGGCAGCCAGTGGGAGCCCTTAGCCCAGCCAATGCCCACCCCCACCTCCCCGCAGACAGGGAGACCTCAGAGCCACCTCACAGGCCGTGTGCAAGGTGTCCCAGAGCCATGGTAAGCAAGAATCCAGCCAGAACGGGCCCCTAAACCTCAGAACCCTGCCTCACAGCTCCGAGAGCAGAAGCAGAGCTCGGGGCAGCAGAGCTGGCCCGCTGAGCTGGGGTCCATACAGCCTCTGGTGGCCGCTGTGACCCTTGGGCTTCCTTGGCTTGGAGCACTCTCATTCCCATCTCGGCCTCCACCTCCACAGGCCCACTTCCCCTTCTCATAAGGACACCGTCACCTTGGACCAGGACCGGCCTGCTGTGTCACGACCTCAGCTTAACTAACTGCCCGGCCGTGGCCCTGTTCTGAGGGCCCAAGCTAGGACATATGAATGGGGGCAGGGGACATGATCCGGCCACGGCACCAGGCCTGAGTGCTGTGCACAGTCCCGGGAAAGGCCTTGACCAGGAAAAGCCTGGGCAGGGACGTGTGCCGCGGGAACTGTTCCTCGGCAATAGGAGGAAGTGACCACGAGGGGCAGAGGCCTAAACACACAGTGCCAGGGGACACTAGCGCCAGGTGACACCAGCCAGACTGAGAGGTCCCGACTCCGGCACACCCCATTCTGGAAAAGGCAGAGCTCCAAGGGCCTCGGGGGAGGTAGCGGGGTGCACGTGAAGGGCCTGGGAACACTCGGTGCGGCTCTCCCCTGGTGGCCCTGCGTCCTTGTGCTTGTGTGCAAACCACAGGAATGGAAGGTCACCAGGCGTGAGCCCTGGTGTGAGCCCTGGGCTCTGGGTGGTAGCCACGTGTCAGGGTTGGACCATGGATTGCAGCCTGGGGACCGTCTGGTGGGGGACAGGCCATGTGTATGGAGTGCAGGGGGCAGGCTGTGTGGGGGGGAGAGGCTGTGCGTGGGGGGGGCAGGCTGTGTGGGGGGCAGGCCGTGCCTGTGGAGGGGCGGGGGCCCAGGGATGTCTCATTTTTTAAAGTCACCAGAGGCATGAAGGCTCTCCCTGAACTGTCTCTGCTACTTTTCTGTACATCTAAAATTGTCCCACAATAAACCCGTCTTTACCGTCTTCTAACCCTGGGTCCTGCACCAGCTGACCCAGCTCCTCTGGCTGCTGGGGGTGGATTCCTCCGGAATCCACAGGGACAGCTCTGTAGTGGAGGAGGGGCTGAGGCCCTGTTGTCCCTTGACAGAGGACAGAGCCGTTCAGGGCCTCCATGAGGTGAAGAGCGGCCTCAGGTGGGACATCTGACGGAGCCAGCGTTTCTGTGACCATCCCTCGCTCACAGCCCGCCCCGAGGAGCAGAGTCTATGGCGACTAGCATTGCTCCCAGGAAGGGGACTCAGGTCAGATGCCACCGCTGGAAAGCCCAGGCGAGGAGCAGGTGGGAAGGCAGACGCCCAGCGGACCTGCAGAGCTGGATGCCAAGAGAACCAACCTTCCACGGCTGCCCTCTGTGCCAGGACCTTCTCCACGGCGTGCAACACCTGGCCCAGGTCCCCTGAAGGAGCCCAGGCACCTGCCTCCTCCCGACAGTACAGCTCCTGAGGCTAGTCCATCCCGGCAGGCCTCTGGGCTGGCCACAGGGCCTGGCCACAGGCTGAAGCTGGCTCTGCCCTGTCTGACCTTTCTGCTGCATCTCAAGTGAGAGCTTGGCGATGATGTTAAGCGAAGAGCATCTGTCACAGGTGGAGATTCCCTCTCAGTCCCAGTGCGATTTTAGTTGGAAGTCACCAAGAGAAACTTCACTTTTACCCGTGTTCGCTGCCCAGTCCAGGTGCAGTTGGCACACACCACCCCTTGGCAACTCAGCAGGCAACGCTGCGTCTTATAGAAAGAATAAATCTACCTAAGCCCAAAGAGCGGGGGCTCACGACCTCTTGGCCCTCCTGCTCCCCCAAAAGCACCTCTTTCTGTGGGAGAAGCCCTGGGGAGGCTGTCGCCGCCCTCCACCCAGGAAGAGAAGTGAGACTTCCCAGGGCAAGCCTGTTCCTCGTCTGGCGGGGCTCGGGTGGCTCACCTGCTCGGGACAGCACCTCACCTCACACCAGGAAGACTACAGGGCTCTTCAAAACAGTGTGCCCTGGGGCAGGACAGCGCCCGAGAGGGGTGGAGCCGGTGAGCACCCGCTACACTGAAGCCAGCGCTCAGGGCAAAAAGGGCCTCCTGGGGAGGGCACCGGGTGGGGCAGGGGAGGTGGGCACACTTGGACCTGCCACTGTTTGGGTTGGGCAGATATTAATTTTTAAAATAATTTTCAAAAGTCTCCAAAGTATCCTTCAAGAACACGCTCCATCTAAACAATCATGAGATGATTTGCTGGAAGGAGTCTCCATGTTTGGTTTCCTTTTTATGGAGAATCTTGGCCCATTGCAGAAGATCGATAAAAGCCTGCAGAAGCTAAACTTCAGTGCCTTCGTTTCTTAAAAAAAAAATACAAAGGTTTTCCTCCATTCATTTTTTTTTTTTAATTTTGAAAAGAGACCAACGCTCTGTTCAACAGACCCTAGGAGCCCCGCACCACCCCTGCCTGCTGGGGGGTTCAGTCCCTGCATTGTAGGACTGACCTGTCCTCCACAACAGTGGGATCAGGAAGCCCCCCAGAGCTGCCAGATGCCCCTCGGGGGATGGGCCAGGCAGCTATCTTGTCCTCAAATCCCAGAAGCATGGGAGCAGCCACAGCCTTGGGGCCTGGATGGCCTACCCCCACCCCCGCCCCCGCTGCCTGCTCTGCTGCTCAGACACAGAGGCGCAACAGCTGCCCAGAAGGCCACCACGCAGGCCCTTGATGCGGGTGCAGACCCAACCTAAGCAAGCATCTGGCTGCCCCAGAGGCTCTCGGAACAGGCTGGAAGCCGTGAGGGAGGCCCATGCCCCGTGCGGGGTGGGGGTGGTCTGTGCTCAGGAGAGGCCCTGGGTGGGCCCATTCCTCCTCTGTTTCCCAGGCCCCGCTGGCCCCTTCGTCCCTCGGAGGGAACTCTGCAGTTCCGAATCTTGGCTCAGAATCTTCCAACGGAACCACACAGCCCTGGAAGAGGCCTGGTGCCCCGTCCCTTCCCTGCTGCCGCGCTCTGAGCCCTGAAGGGCCTCCCTGTGGCTTGTGTCTGTTCTCATTCCTTCTACAAGTGCTTTTGGAGGACTTGACCCTCACAGGTCTCTGCAGACGGACAGCGCTGACCCACCCATCAGCAGCCTGCTCTCCCACGGGCACCACGGGCTCTGAAAATGCAGTCCTGCTTCTGTGAGCTCGGTGACAACGGTGATGAGAACCAGCTTTGGGACTTTTGGTTGAACAGGGACCTTGTGTCTGGAGTCCTCAGGAGCACATGCACCTCTCCATGTCTGTCGCCTGGCCATGCCTGTGGCCACCGACCCTGGAAGATAGGGCCACCAGGGGCTGCAGAACCCCTCTGATAAGACTGATATGACCACAATGTGTCGCCCCAGCAACAGGAGAGGCCGAGCAGGAAGATCCAGGTCCCAGGCCAGCCTGGGCAACTCAGCAAGACCCTGTCTCCAGATATAAAAGTACAAAGAGCTGGGGTGTGCTCTGGGTTCAATCCCCTGCACCAATATATATTTTTTTTAAAGTGAAGCCTAAAAACTCATCTTTCCCGGCAGAAAATAAAAATGTATCTGCCTTCCTGGCCACATTAACAGAGCTCCGAGCTCCTCCTGGTGTGACAAACGCCACCCCAAGGAAGCTGCCACACCAAGTCCGTCAATCACCAGTCACTTCCAGGGGAGCCTCAGAGGGGCACATGGGGCTCTTCTGGGTTCCGCGGGACCCGAGCTCCTTCCCTGCTCTGCACCAGTTGCACGGGGCGTGAGCTGCTTCAGGTCCAAGAGCCAGCCCTGGCCGTCTTACCCCTGCCTCCACGGAGACACCCCAAGGCACGAGGCCAGCAGAGCCAGGCCCCCCCCCACACTGCGCACCTGCCGGGCCACCCTCCCTCCTTCCCTGTTCCTGTGCTGTAACCAGTGGACAGTGCTCCTGCCCTGGGGGCTCCCATCCCAGGGGAGAAGGCAGGCCAAGCACAGGCAGGCCTGGGGACATGAATGACAGCTGAGGTGACCTGCCAGAGGTGAAAAGGGAAGACCACTGTGGAGGTGCTGGGGAGCTTGGTTCTAGGAGGTCTCCACAGCCATGTGGGCAGCCAGCTGCTCAGCCTGGCATTGGACCAGGGCCTCTGCTCCTCCCTGCACTCCAGGCCCCTCTGGGGACTGGACAGAAGCCTGCGTTCTCTCCAAACAATCACCCGTGGGCTCAGACCCAACATGTCTGCAAGTGACTCCGAGGTGCTGGCTGCCTGTGAGCTCCTGGCTTGATGGGCCAGGGCACTGCCTTGGAGGAGCCTCCGATGCCCTCCCTGGCCACCGCCGCCCTGGGCCCCTCTTGCTGGACACCCAGACCCCGAGCTCTCACCACCCCCGACCCCGTGCCAGGTATGACGCCACAGTTCCATTAAGGGACGGCGGGGGTGGGGATGTGCTCTGTAACCGGAGAAGAGCAGCAGGACAGTTGTTGGGAGCCAGATTTACCCTGCCCTGGTCAGCTGATGGGCTTCGGTTACAGTCCTCAGCAGCCCGACCGGTGGAGCAGATGGGCGTGCGTGCCCGCGACCGTCCACGCCGCGCAGCTGCAGCGATTGATCGAGGAGAGTGGTTTTCCTGTAGCATTGCACTTACCCGCCTCCGGTTAAAAATAGCAAGCGGCCAAAGCACAGCCTTGGCACACTCTGGATCCACGGCCAGCGGCCAGGCTGACCCAGCCCTGGGCCACAGGGACGGAGGACAGGTGCCTGCAGAGAAGAACCACAGGATCGGGGCCTAGAGGTGGGCAGGGGCTGCTGCCCAAGCCTCACGGGCAGCCCACACGCTGCTGTGGGAGCCACTGTCCCCAGCCTGGCCTCCCTGTCCTCCCGGAGGTCAGAGCAAGCTGGAAGCCAGTGTGATCTGGACCCAGGCATCTTGGCTCTCCGTTCACCCCTGAGTGTCCTCTGGCTGTTTTCCTCCGGCGCCCAGAGCTGGTTGGCCTGCCCAGGGGCAGGAGGAAGAGGTGGCTGTTTTGGGAAGTCCGAGTTGGCTCCAGGAGAGGGAGGAACAGGGCATCTGGTTGGGTTATTTAAAGACCAGGAGTGGACAGGTGCAAGCTATGGGGTGGACCTGAGCTGGGCCGGGAGAGGGGCTGGCATGGAAGTTCCCAGCGCAGGGCAAAAGGATCCCCACTGCTCCTGGACACCCCACCCTGAGGCCAGAATGCTGTGGCTTCATGCCGTAGCTAAAAGGTTGGAGCCTCAGTGCCCACCTCGGGAAGGTCCCTGGCTGGGCTGGGACAGCTGGGGTCCAGCAGGGGCTGTCGGCTGCAGTCCAAGGCAGCCCAGGCTAGCCTAAGGCAGGTCACAGCCCACCAGAAGCTTTGCAGAGGATGACCAGAGTGACTCGGTCCCACCACAAGCCCTAACAATTGTCATGGCAGCTGTCAGAGGTGGGTTCAACCCTCCTGTGGAAGGGGACATGGCCGTACCACACTCCGCCTGGAACTCTGGGCACTTCACTCCACTCATCTGAACCTCAGCTGCCATCTTTCAGGTGGGGATGATGAAAGGCAGACCTGTGTGGCAGGAGTCTCAGAGGCAGAAATGGCTGGCCCGGCCCTTGCAGAAGGGCCTCGGGATTGGGGGCAGGAGGAGGCTTGGGAGGCTCTGCCCACTGTGGGCCTCACCTGTCTTCCAGCCCCCAGCAGTGAGGAGCCGCAGGACCTGTCCAGCCCTGCCAGCACCCACCTGGGTCCCCCCCAGGACCCCCTCCTTCACTGTCAGGTGCCCTGGTAGGACCGGTGGAGGGCATCCCCGGAGACCTGCAGGTTCTGGGAGGAACTGACCCCCTAGGAGGGACCTGCTCTCTGAGGACAAAACCGAGCCGTGGATCACACCAGCAAGTCCTGCAAGCACAAGCCAAGGAACAGGACAGTGCTTGATGCAATGAGGCAGCACCCGTGGGTCAGGCCACCGACTCCAGCTCAGAATGGACAGGCGGAGCTGCTTCCCACCAGGTGCCCCAAGGCCTGTGCAGGTGCTACCAGGGGTGACAGGGCCTCCATTAGCTGAGCAAACGTGAGCTGCTCTAGCCAAGGGACGGTGGCAGCCTCAGTGGGCAGAGGCCCTGTGAGTGCCCAGGCCAGTCAGGGCCATCTCCCGCAGTCTGGGGTTTCTCTGGTAGAGGGCTAGGAGGAGCCCCTGGAGAAGAGAGGGTGCTTCCCCAGCTGCTCTCCGTGGAAACAGCTGCTCACCCCCGTCCCTCAGAGCCTGGGCCACTGGCTCCTCTGGCCAAGGCCTCACATCCCAAGGAACTGGTTCTCCAGGTGACTGGGGGCCTGAGACCATGCAGATTCGCCCCAAAAGGAGCCGGCCAGCGACAATGGCCACAGGCCTGCACCCACCACATCAGCTCCACAGGACCTGGGCAGCTGGGCTTGTCAAGCGGCTGGTCAGTGCCTTGGAGGAGCCACAACAGGGTCAGTGGGCACTCACACCAAGAGTACTTCCCACTGGGCCCTGGTGTCCCCGGTCCCTCTGCCATCCAAACCCCACCCACCTGCGGGGAGGACACTGCCAGGGCAAGGGAGGCCACATGCCCAGTGTTTCTGAGCACCCAGGTCCTTGAATATCTGCCTATGGCCAATCCTGCAGAGAGAGGTGGCCAGCAAGACCCCTGCCCTGCTGGGCTCCTCCAAAGCTCATGGAGGGCTCTCTGTGACCAGCTCCTGGACACCACACACTTCCCTTCTAGTTTCTTCAGGGACTCCTTCCAGGTGAGGGACCCCTTCCAGGTGAGGGGACCCATTCCAGGTGAGGGACTCCTTCCAGGTGAGGGACCCCTTCCAGGTGAGGACCCCCTCCAGGTGAGGACCCTTCCAGGTGAGGACCCTTCCAGGTGAGGGACCCCTTCCAGGTGAGGGGACCCTTCCAGGTGAGGGACCCCTTCCAGGTGAGGACCCTTCCAGGTGAGGGACCCCTTCCAGGTGAGGGACCCCTTCCAGGTGAGGGGACCCCTTCCAGGTGAGGACCCTTCCAGGTGAGGGACCCCTTCCAGGTGAGGGACCCCTTCCAGGTGAGGACCCCCTCCAGGTGAGGACCCCTCCAGGTGAGGACCCTTCCAGGTGAGGGACCCCTTCCAGGTGAGGGACCCCTTCCAGGTGAGGACCCCTCCAGGTGAGGGACCCCTTCCAGGTGAGGGACCCCTTCCAGGTGAGGACCCCTCCAGGTGAGGGACCCCTTCCAGGTGAGGGACCCCTTCCAGGTGAGGGGACCCCTTCCAGGTGAGGGACCCCTTCCAGGTGAGGACCCCCTCCAGGTGAGGACCCCTCCAGGTGAGGACCCTTCCAGGTGAGGACCCTTCCAGGTGAGGGACCCCTTCCAGGTGAGGGGACCCCTTCCAGGTGAGGGACCCCTTCCAGGTGAGGGACCCCTTCCAGGTGTGAGACCCATTCCAGGTGAGGACCCCTCCAGGTGAGGACCCCTCCAGGTGAGGACCCCTCCAGGTGAGGAGCATGGTCCTCTCATAGCAGAAGCTGTTTTCGGGTCTGTTCACAGCCACATCTGAACTCATTGAAAGCAGGACCAGACTGAGGAGTGGAAGCCACGGGGCCATATGGGTGTCCCAGCAGGGGTGGGGCTTGTGCCCATGTGGCTCATCTCAGGGGCAGCCGCCAGGACCAGCAGCCAGGGACTGGCCTCCCCGAGATGTGACCCCAGCCTATCCCAGAAGCCATGGGTGGCTTCATCTCTGGCTCCTCCCGTCCAGGGTGTTCCTGGGGAGCCCACATGCCCACGGCAGGTCCCCGCGCCCTCCCTCACTGCCACGCCCTGGGTTGGTGGAGAGACTGGAGACCTGAAAGACTGGAGGCTGCTGGTCCCTCTGTGCTTAGGGGTGGACGCTGTGTCCTGCAGGCTCTCCTGGGGACCAAGGCACAGCAGTTCTTCTTGCCGCAGCTCTGACCACACTCCAAGAATTCTGCCCCTCCTGTCCTGCTGCGTCACCAGGCTATGCTGCCCAGGAGAGGGCTGGGCTGGGCTGGCTGTACCCCAGAGCCCGCTGGCCAGAGTGGGGAGGGTGGAGAGGGAGCGGGTGGGCAAAGATCGGGCGCCCCCCACCATCACTCTGAACCCCTGGTGGAGGGGCTGGGTCCCGAGGGCAAGAGCCCAGCCCTTGCTCTGACCCACAGGGGGAGGTGAGGGCAGCAGTCTCCCTGGAGGGACAGGAAGCGCAGCGTCTGGATGGAGGAGGAGGGGAGAGAGAAGAGGAGCGGGGAGCGGGCAGCCAGGGGGAGAGGAAGCAGCCAGGGGGCAAGACAGGAAGGAGCACGAGTCGGAGCGGGGCTGGCACCCACCTGGCTCGTGTGGGTGGGTGCCAGCTCCTGGCAGAGGTGCAACTGAGAATGCCCGGACCCCACGGTGGCCCTGGCTATGGGTCAGCGGCGGCACTGCGGCTGCCATCTCAGCAATGCTGCCACTTGAGCTCAGGGTGACGGCCAGCCTGGCCTGCCTCCGCCCTGCACCAGCCTGTGCCTGGCTCTGCAGCCACTGGGTGCCTCCTAGGGAGGAGGCCTCGGGGTGGAGTGAGAGTCAGGCACTGGGCAGGCAGGGAGGCCCTGTGTTTCATGGAGGGCACAGCCAGGGCCAGGGAGACAGAGGACACGCCCAAGCCACCAGGCTGATGGGCAAGGCGGTCTCCAGGAGGCCCAGTGCCCCCAGCCCCAGGGCTGGACCCATGCCTCAACACACAGAGGCTCGACCAGGAGAAAGGGGCAGCTGGGAGGGGCCCAGCACGGCCAGGGCTGGAACCAGAGGCTGGGGGAGGGACCCTGGGAGGACCTGGGCCTGGAGGGGCTGAGAGCACCCACGCACCTCGGGATGCGGGGATGGAGCAGGTGGCATGTCAGAGCCACCTCAGACGAAGCCTACCCCACCAGAGGGCTGCCCACAGGAGCAGAGAGAAGTTCCAGTGGAGGTGGAGAGCCCAGCGCCCAAGGGACAGCAGCAGAGGCCACAAATCAGGAAAGAGGACACAAGAGCAGAGCTCAGCCTGTGGCCGTGACAACTGACCACTGTTCACGCTGGGCAGGGCCGTGGGCAGCTTCTCTTGGCAGAGCACTCCCTAGAGGACTGTCTGTCCACTCTGCTTCAGGTCATTCACTCTCCAGTGACCTACTGGCCCCAGCACAGTTCGGTGGCCTGTGCACCCATCCACTTACCAAGGGACAGCTATGAAAACGGAAAGCTCCCGTCCCCAAGCTGATCTGACAGATCCCAACTCACCCTGCTTCCTGCCCATGATTCCCGGGCTCTGGACCCCTCGCGCAGTGTGACTTGGTCAGCTTGGAGTCCACCCCTGCAGGGCTGTATTCTACCAGACAGTGTCCTGGAGGTCTGTCCCCGGGGAAATCCACAGGAGCAGGGCGAACCAGGGGTCCCTCAGGATCAGCTTGGGGTCTGGAGCTTCCCACCAGGACAGGTCAGGGTGGAGGGGCAGGCAGGCGCCCTGCTCGTGTCGGCCAGCTGGGCTCTTGTCCTGGGTCTGCCCCAGGAGGGTCCTGAGCACCAGGGTCACCACAGACAGTCCACAGCTCTCCTGCTCAAGCCCCTGTTCTGTAGAGCACAAGCAGCCCCCTCACACAGCAGACTGACCATCCCAGGTGACAGGGAGGGGCTCACCATGGAGGCCACCCGCGCCCACAGGCCCCACCCTGAGTTTGCTGACTAGAGGATCCTACCGACTGTGTGGAGCTACAGCCGAGGCACACTGGTCTTGGCCTGGAATGGCTGCGCGAGAGACTTGTGCTGACCTGGTGGGGCCTTCAGTAGCCATGCGCATGACTTCAGCCAAGAATTTCCTAGTGTGGTGGTGGAGATGGTGGTGATGGTGGTGGTGGTAGTGATGGTGGTGGTGGTGATGGTGATGGTGGTGATGGTGGTGGTGATGGTGGTGGTGGTGATGGTGGTGGTGGTGGTGATGGTGGTGATAGTGGTGGTGGTGGTGGTGGTGATGGTGGTGGTGATGGTGGTGATGGTGGTGGTGATGGTGATAATGGTGGTGGTGGTGGTGATGGTGATGGTGGTGGTGGTGGTGATGGTGGTGATAGTGGTGGTGGTGGTGATGGTGGTGGTGGTGGTGGTAGTGATGGGGGTGGTGATGGTGGTGGTGGTGGTGGTGGTAGTGATGGTGGTGGTGATGGTGGTGATGGTGGTGGTGGTAGTGGTGGTGATGGTGGTGGTGGTGATGGTGGTGGTGATGGTGGTGGTGGTGGTGGTGGTGGTGATCATGGTGGTGGTGGTGGTGATGGTGGTGATGGTGGTGATGGTGATAGTGATGGTGGTGGTGATGGTGGTGATGGTGGTGATGGTGGTGGTGGTGATGGTGGTGATGGTGGTGATGGTGGTGGTGGTGATGGTGGTGATGGTGATAGTGATGGTGGTGGTAATGGTGGTGGTGGTGGTGATGGTGGTGGTGGTGGTGGTAGTGATGGGGGTGGTGATGGTGGTGGTGGTGGTGGTGGTAGTGATGGTGGTGGTGATGGTGGTGATGGTGGTGGTGGTAGTGGTGGTGATGGTGGTGGT